>NC_135570.1:1610000-1630000 GCF_964340395.1 Glandiceps talaboti | reverse complement strand
ATAATTTTATATTTTTATTGTGAATATACAACTTTTGTGATACAGAACATAGAACATAAAACATAGAACATAGAATGTAGAACACAGAACGTAGAAAGTGTTTTAGATTGCCCCGTTTTATCTTTAGGTTCCACCAGTCTACGTAAGGAGGTATGTAGTATCGCACCCTCTGAATTTACCAGCAAACGAGACAGGGTGAAGTTATCACCGCTGAAGAATGTCCGACTGGAAATACCACGACCCCGAGCGATGACAGTGGGTTCTCCAAACACACTGCGTTATAAAAGCGACCGAGTTGAACAATCCCAGCCGATTTTACTAGACAGAGATTACCTTCATTCTTCGTGCTCTCACTCAAGGAGATCACAAAGTACGACGACGAATTCAGTTGATAACGTCAGTTCAGTGTATGATGCTGATAGCGAGCGGGATGCCTATATTTCGGTTTGGGAAGTTAACGTTCCGGATAGATGTACAAGTTTCTCGGAATCACGGGGAAGCTCTCAAGTCAGTCATTTTGCGAAACGAATTGATAAATGTGTTGCCATAGCAACAGTGCCTTGCTCCCAAGAATTCCATAGCTTACATTCACTCCAAACTCTTCCAATCAAGAGGCCAACACGGAGGTCCTGTTCAACTCTACGACAACGAAATAGGCATTCTTCCCAGACAACTCATCTGACTTTAAGTAAAGATGTTAAACCACCTCCATTACCACCAAGAAATCCACCAGTGCCTCTATGTATGTAAAATCATAATACTCTAAGATTTGGCTGATATTAGTCAGTGGGAATCGTATAGCCGATTACTATTAAATGTACATTCATATGTTTGAGATGATGGTCCATGTTATATATTTCCAGTCACCATGGTAACGACATAACCATGTACCGCCAAAAATGAATTTGAATTCCAAGCCCCCCCCCCTTTCACTCCCCCCCCCACATTTTTTCATGCCCCTTCCATTTCCTCCTCCTTTACCCTTTGCCGCAAATTCTGCTCGTTCCCTTTATACAAGTAGGTTAACCGTTAGTTAGTTCTTGGTATTTGTGATCGGGTTGCAGTGTGAAGATCAATCCCATGTGGTCATATAGGCTGTAAGTAATGCATTGTATATTCCCCTGGGAATTCAGTAAGATCAAGACCAGGGAGAGGGGAAAGTGCTAAATAGAAACTATTATTATATGTATATGGCTACTGCTTGAAAAGGCCAACATGTGCATTCCTAAATGAATGCATTGACAAAATGAAAACAAATGAAGGACAATTGTACAACATTACATGTTTTCAAATGGATACTCAAGAATAATACGACTATTCTATGAAAATTGATGTCTGTCTGTCTGTCTGTCTGTCTGTCTGTCTGTCTGTCTGTCTGTCTGTCTGTCTGTCTGTGTCTCTCTCGCTTATTAATTACTAAGTATTTTTGCTTTGCCACTTCAGATTTATATAAAGCATTAAACATATCTGCTACCTAAGTGTAAAGTGTTATATACAATTCTGTATTTTGTGATTCTGGAACTATTAGACTATGTACGCTGTGTAAACGTATGATCAGTCAGGAAAGTTGGCGATCAGGATAATTGGGATAAATAATTAAAAACCCTTAAATTGTACCATTGTTTTTGTGTAGCTATTTGAGAGTATAAAGCATAACTTAGACTGTTTCAATATGCACTCTGTCGTAGTTACATGCACCACAGCGTTCAAAACTCATTTTTCTCGTTTGGGATACAAAAACACTATCCTGCTCGTGTTAATTATCCCGATCGAGGTAAGTGTTTATCCCGATGGTGCTAATTATCCCGATCGAGGTAAGTGTTTATCCCGATGGTGCTAATTATCCCGATCGAGGTAAGCATTTATCCCGATGCTGCTAATTATCCCGATCGAGGTAAGCATTTATCCCGATTGTGTTAATTATCCCGATCGAGGTAAGCATTTATCCCGATCGTGTTAATTATCCCGATCGTGGTAAGTGTTTATCCCGATGGTGCTAATTATCCCAATAGAGGTAAGCGTTTATCCCGCTAGGGATAATCTAACTGCTTCATAATAACACGAGGACTTGTATTGTTTTCACATTGTACGGTTTCAAACTAGTACATAAACAATGTAAATGGCTTTAAAAACATCATTTCAATTGAATTATTTCCAGAGACATCTCTTAAAGTTGTATTTGTTGTTTGTTATTTGTATTAAACTTAAAGAACCCACTAATGTAACATTATATAGTATTCAAATAAAATATTCGATAATTAACACTTCCCACAACTTGTCTGTTTCACTTGTAATATTAATTATTGAAGCAGCATGTACTTACTAAAGAAATGCCGTTGGTTTCATTTCATTACAGGAGGAGTCTTCAGAGATCCTCTCGTGTCTTCATTAATGTTAAAACCTAATTAGTTAAACATTATATCACGATTCAAGGCAAACAAGTCATGGCGTTAGCTTTCAAATTGATGTCACATCTATCTTAGACCAAAGGAACAGTTTTTACTGCAAATGTTTCCACATTTTTGGTAAATGTCCAGGTTTTTACAGAGAATGCATAATAAAATTTTCATCGAACCAGTACCGTTCCCTCCAAAATAAGTAAAGTATGCACCTTTACTTTACATACGTATTTTTGTCTCGGTGAACTATTAATGGCAAGACATGACTATTTGGTAACTTAATTAGAGACCATCGTAAAGTATCAACCTTAAACTCCTTTACAACATCTTTGTTCCACTACGGAGTAACATTTCTACGTAATCTAATATCTCGTTGTCAGAAATCTATACATTGTCAAGTAGTTCGGCTAAATTAGTTCGGCTAAATGTAGACCTTGATTAGTTTTCGATTTCCAATGTGGAGCTTTACCATCACCTGACTGAATCCTACAAGTTTGTTCCACTTATTAATTTGTTGCTCTTGGATCATGTAATTCTCGCTACATAAACTATCAATTTTGGTTTTATGGCTATACCAGATGACACTTGGCCATGCCCTCGGTCGAATGTGACTTCTCTTTGTCTAATATTACTATACACTTTTCAACTCAGTGTGACACAGAGGACCCAAAAATAAATAATTTGGTCTCATAACTTCACTGCTCTTTCAAAAATAGCTGACAGTCTCTAAAAAAATTAACAGAATCTATGATATTTTTTATTAGCATTGGTATTATAAGAAAAAAAATAAAAACGAGACACTAACACTCATGAGAAGTCAGGCAGTAGATAAATGGCAAAGATATGGTAAATTGTCATTGCTACTTGTTACTAGTAGTGGCAATGTACATGTACATGCAAAGTCAATTGACAGTCCCCTAGTATGTCACTACATGTCATGTGTATTGTTGAACTTGATTTTGATATATGAAGCATTTTCAGCATACTTTTAACGGTCCCAAACACCAATGGCAGCATCTGGTATAAAATACATGGATATTGTAATCTCAACAGTGTCACGGTTGTGTTCATCAGAAGTGTTGAGGATTGAACTTATGATGGGCAACACATGTAACAATAAACTTACATGAATTCAGAAAAAAAAAGTATTTTACAATGTACATGTGCTACTGTTGATCTCGTTGGCATGTATCACATTGTGGTATCTAAACTATCCAGATGCATACATAAACCTACATTGCTTCATTTGTGAACTACATGTAAAACTGTAAATCATACAATGCACTTGAACTGAAAATAAAAATTGCAACGAGGAAAAAATGAAAATAAGTTTCATTGTACAATGGAATGCCCACATGTTTGTATGCATGTCTACATTTTTCACAATATTTCAACATTGCTAGAGTTCAAACATACTCTATAGAACAAGAAATGAACTATGTGTATCTTGCTATTATTTCAATGAAACATGTACATAAATGTCCACCTCTGAGATACACTTCACACATAACATTACATAAGCAGATGACTTATCTCGATAGTTCAATAGTTTATGTAAATACTTGAACACTTGTCAAGAAAAGTTACAATTTTTTAATATAATTTATTACACATTTACTTTGATCTGAACTGATTGATATGTGTAACCTGACTCGAAATTAATGTTTCAATACAGCATATCAGTGTGTTGGTCTCGTGGGTCTTGTTACTCTGTACGCTGTACTCGTTAAGCTATTTTTGATATCACGCTAATTATCTACACACCTATGGCATTTGGTTGTCATTGCACGTTCATGAGCTAGTCAGCTAATAGATAGATTTACTATTTATTTGCATGTTACCATAGCAACAAACGCTGACGCGATCACGAATAGAACTTGCTTATAAGCAGTCCAGATCGACAAATATAAAATAGAAAACATGTAAATATACTTCGACATACTTCGACAATTTTTTACTTTATCTGTGGATGTCGATTGACAGTGATTTCCTATTGTTGTTACCATGGTACCACACATGAATGTGAAATGGACAAGGAAATAAACACACTAGTACTGTTTGGGGTATACTGACCACAGAGTGCTACATACCGTACTAACATTGTGTTGACAGTAAATAAACATAAACCAATAATCATTAACATTGTTTCTTTTGTGTGTGTACGTGTGACGTACATTGCTAGAGTTTCAAGTCCATGCAGCGTTATCGTCAGTTTCGATACCCAGAGTAATGACATACATTTTAATTTAGTTTGTTTTTCTGTCTGCCGATGACTCATGGGAAAACTACCATTGTTTGGCAACAAGACTGTGATATAGTTTGACAGGGAGAGGTCTTCGCACACTTACCCCACAGGTTTTACACTAGGAATGACAAGACTATCTGGATTTCGATTGTTAATGAGAAACCGTCCAATGACAAAGTATAAAGTGACTCATATATGTAAATATCTTTGATTTAGACAAGGGCGATCTCAATGACGTCGGAGTTTATCACCTCCAAGGGAGTGGAAATCAACGGACAACAACACTTGACCAACATTGGTGATAAACATAATAAACGATCAATCGAAAAATGACATGAACTATAGCCTATAGTCAAACCATGTGGGCAGTTTGACTATTGTCTCCCCTCACGCCTAGTATTTTATAACATATTTTACTTTAAAGATTGGGTTTTGAAATGTATGCCTGTTTTGAGATAAATTCGATAGCGTCACCATGTGATCGACAAAAACCAATGAGAGTGGAGTGTCAGTACCATGTGATCGATAAGAACCAATGAGTATGGAGTGTCAAATGAGATCAAACATGTTGTTGTGTCTAACTTCAGGTTTGAGAACACAACGAAAGTAAACTGACTATATTTAAGATTACTGTATTATTCGATCTTGCAGGGTGTTACTTATCATTAAGGAGCAGACAGGTCACATTGACAGTACCAATCTCCCGTATTACAACTGACTTAAGTTATCAAAGTACATTATATCCATGTTTAATTCCTAATATGTAAAAACGTCTGGAAAATCAAATTTACCAAAGCTTCCACATCTTTCACGTAAGCTTTTACTTGGCATACATGGCATAGTAGATATTTTATGACTACCGCCACCAATGTCAATATCTAAGAATGAGTCCCCTTTCGAATATGATTGCTTTGAATTATAGATATATTTTGAACATATTTACTATATTTAGATTAAAAACTGTCTGTCTGTCTGTCTGTATCGAGGGTCTCTTATGAAATGCTTTCAAAACTTATAAAAGAAATTGGAGTTATTAGATTTATTTCAAGACCCTTTACTAGTCATAGGATCATGAATACTACTCTTTGTCATATTGATTGAATATCCACATGATATGCCTGTATAAACTGACAAAAAGCAATCTTATGCGATTTGCTAGTAATTGATAAATAGATGAAACAGTCGTGGGGGTGGAGGGGTGGAGGGGTGGGGCACATTGTCTTAGGAGAGCAGTTGGTTCGACAGTTGTATAAAGCTATTTATGTTTTGATACAAAAGTACTTACATTCTGTCGTTGCCATTATTCTGGAAGCACATAAAAATTGTGAGCAAGCGTCTGAGAAATCGCCTTTGAAAGTAATATATTGTAATAGTCATAGGCAAATATTGTAACCAGATTATACAATACCAGTCATTCAAAGTAACACCCATTTATCAAATCGCAGACTTTAAGTTGAGCCAACCCATGAATATAAAATTTCAATTTATACTATTTCAACTAGAGATAAAAAGATGCCTAGTATTCATCTTTATAAACAGAATAAATGGATGATGAAATGGTCCTCATTTTTATTTGGCATTGGTATGGTATCCTAGCAACCGTTATCAGTTCTTATGATTCTGAATATTTGAATGAGTTCAGATCACCATGGAGATCACCATGGAGATGTCATTGCCATTACCCTGGCGATTGAAAAAGAAAGCGAAACGACAGACGAAATATTGACACGATCCATTTGGAAAATACATTGTCTCAACTGTATCGTGATTAATGTTCTTGTATTTCCTACGGACAAAGTGATAAATTGTCTCGATCTTACTAGCAATACTTAGTACGTGTAGTATGCTGGAATATACACAAACGGTTCAAAATCACACACCATTATCTGTTCAACACATTGTGACCAAGGAATTAAGTGTTTGTGAAAAGAGTGTATCGTGAACTTTGACCCCAAATATGGATAATGCTCGTTGTTGCTTACACCTTAGACGCTGCAGTGAATCTATTTGAGAAGACGGAATCTCCAAGTCATTTCGTCACAGCATACTAACTGCACACTGGTTTGGATTACAAATCGTTAACATGGTGACAACGCTTTCCTTGGAATAAGAAATTTGTATTTGACGTTTTGTGTAGCTTGGATATCGCACCGAATTCATTTAATACAAATACGGTAAGTTAGAGTAATCACTGCAGTAACAATTGACTGTGATTTGTTGAGTGTATTATCCAAAGAATACAAATATGAAAATCAATAAGAATTCATATGTATGAAATATAGAAGCATTGTACTGTGATTTAAGGTCAGCTAATTGAGGTTACAATTACACAATTATAATCGGGTTTCCAAGTGTCATTATTTATCTTTGATTTAGACAATTGCACGTATCATAAAACGCTAATACCGTCGGGAGCAATCTAGCACTAAATTGATTATGTTGTAGTATCTTTCCGTATGGAGTCGATAGCTTTTCATCGTTTTGTTGTAAGTGCGAGCATTCCCCTTGTCACAATCAGTCGATTAGTCTGACGTCACTTTAGTTAGTTAAAGCGTCATTTTATGCAGGGTTGAATTTGGTGTTAATTTAAAATTCAGTACAAAATAAGAGAATATTGAAATGTGTAATGTAACATTGTTGTTGTTGTTGATGCATCAGATTTGTAATAACATCAAGATGCCGAGAGGCATTGACATTCAATTTAATTGTACGTACGACTGTTATTACAAAACAAACGTAATCATTATCCTTGAAAGTATTCATATTATTATTTCATAGAAGAACAGTTTTGATATAAGTTTATGAATCGTTGACAACATTAAAGCTGACACTTTGATCTCGGACTACCTACGTGTACTTCGTCACTTTTCGGAAATCTTCCAAGGAAGTGACGCAATTGGTATCCGACAACCAATTTTTCCATCGTTTATCTTCGTGACCGCCTTGGGTAAATACTGTCTTTTGCTACAGGACCATTCAGGATATCTGAAAGCTCTGAATGTATGATTGTTGTTTCGTTGTCTTTACAGCTAAAATGATGTAGGCTTGGTGTTTCACTCATGGGACACTACGATAGATAGACATATTTCGACTCTAGACTAACAATAACAGAGACACAATAAACACAGCAGGATCCTTTGCCCAATCACATTGAACAGTGATAAGCATTGCTATTCGTTCACAGTGCAGTAAAAACAGGATTCTAATGACAAATTACAAATGGACTTGATGAGTTTTGGGCTGCGATTGTATATTTTCTAACTGATATTCAACATTTTAACTTGACAACATTTCAATGTAATTGTTTCTATTGCAGTAGAATTTGTCTGAGAGCGTGTAATACTTATCATGTTGCATGAGTGAAACACCAAGCCTACATAATTTTAGCTGTATCATGTTCAAACTCCACGTGATGCCATGTCTCATAATAACTTTATCAAATTGTCCTTGGTGTTGTAGTATACCCATGATGTGTAATTGAAAGCTAACGGCTAAAAGTTCATTATACATGCCAGCTGAATATTCTAAAGTATGTATTTAGAATAATGTGTCGTTAGACTGTTTAAAATTTAGTGTATTTCTTACCATTGTTTGTAATTTGTCTTCATATTTTCAGTCCCCAAATTGTACATAAATAGAATGCATTAATACAAACATTCGAACAGTGATTCAGTACTTTTGGAAATATTAAACACATGGTCAGAGTCAATTCAACACAAGACTAATATTAATTCATCTAAAATTCAGAGCAAACTAATTTTATTATTTCAGAAGTACCAATTATTTCATAATTAAATTTTCATCTAGTTCGATTTCAACAATTTTTTTTCGATGCATTGCATTATTTTCTAAATATTTTTTGCAGTAAATCAATTTAATGTTTTACTCATAGCGTGTTGTGCTTTCAGGACTGAATATTACGCTAAAATCTGCATTACATGTACTGTGTATAGCATATTCACACATCTATTGCCTCTATGTGTAGACACTTGAATATTGCCTCTATGTGTAGACACTTGAATATTGCCACTAGGTGTAGACACTTGAATATTGCCTCTATGTTTAGACACTTGAATAGTGCCACTAGGTGTAGACACTTGAATATTGCCTCTATGTTTAGACACTTGAATATTGCCTCTATGTTTAGACACTTGAATATTGCCTCTAGGTGTAGACACTTGAATATTGCCTCTAGGTGTAGACACTTGAATATTGCCTATAGGTATAACACTAACTGTGTTAATTTTCCATTAGACCTGAAACTAGAGGTTACGTTCATAGGAAACCCTGTTGAAGCGAACGCATATATATATATATTACGCTCTGCCACTGCGGTATAGAGCACTGTCTTAGCAGATTGATACTCACCGAGTTATATATATATATATATATATATATATATATATATATATATATATATATATATATATATATATATATATATATATATATATATATATATATATATATATATATATATATATATATATATATATATATATATATATATATATATACATATATATATATATATATGACAGTGTGGTTCTTGACTTTTGATTTGAGTCTCTTTGACAAACATTGGCTATGTGATGTTAAATATGGCGATCAAGGTCAAAGGTCAAGGTATCGTTAGACAGCTCACCATTGGTTGAAACATGATTGGTGTTTGTATATACATTTGGAAGTGGGAGGCAAAATATGCATTTCTATGACAAATATGGCCACCAGTTTGAACAATTGTTAAGCTCGCTGAATAAAGTGACGTACATATATGAAAAAAATTAGGTCGTTGGTGTCTGAGATGTGACTGTTGAAAGACGGAAGCATGAACAGACGGAAGGACATGGCTCATTCCTGTAGTCCGCTTAGGGCTTTGATCTTTGGGGGCTCAAAAGGAACTCAAGTTATTATCAAGTTTGACCGACTGAATAATTTTTATATGTGTATGTTGTAACAACATATCATAGATACAATTACTACATACATAAGGATTTTCCCAACAGAGATTGACCTCCAAGAAACCAGAATGAAAGAAAAACGGCAGGATTTCTATAAACAAATTAGCGATTTTGTGGATGGCATGATTCAAAAGGGACTTTTTAAGAAGGATTTATAATTGCTTGTCTGATAGATTTCCCAAAGTATCGATCGCCCATTTATTTGAAAAGCTTGAACTATACTTTTAAAATCAACCACTTCGTAATTCTCGTTAAATCTCGTTAATTCTCGTCAGTGATATATCTTCATACGTTGTGTCATAATTTGTGAAACATATAGTAAGCAATATATCCTAATTGGAACGATTTTGGTTTGCCGAACATTGTGAATATTTATCACCGATAGTCAAATCATTTGCGAATGTAACACCATATATGGGCTGCCGCAAGCAGAAACACTCCTGACGCTGAAAATGTTCAATTTTGAGGTTTTCACATTTTGTATTACTATATATATACAAACCTCACAAGTACTGTCTATTCAAAAAAACATATTTTGTTGCGTTAGCAGTAACGCTGTGATAAAATAACACATTGGATTTTATTTAAACTATTCCAATTGAGATATTGTTATAGCTATGACAAACAATGAATACAAAATAAGGCTTAATAAAACATTGGTGTGGTTCCGATTACGCTCAATTTTAGAATAGGTGGGGTAGGTAGATTTTTATTTTATCTTGTTATATATTTTTTGCTGTAGTTCAGGTTTTCCATTGTTTTCCAAATGGTCTCTGTGTAGTTTATTTCTTCCTATCAGATGTACAACCATTATTTACAGATTGAAAGAGTAGTTTTATTTTGCCCCGAGACTTCACAAAAGTTTGGGATTTGATTTTTTTTCTCGAATACGTAAAAAAATGTTTAGGGTCGGCAGTGAAAAGCTAAGTGTGTGTGTGTGTGGGGGGGGGGGGGTCGGGTAACCGGAACCAAACAATTATTTGTTTAGGCCTAAGCCTCTCTAGCCTGGTGTTTCGTTTATAGTGACTAAATGTTAAAAGCGTGTGAGAAATAAAGTTGTCTAAACATTTGTTCCTTACAAATAACAAGTTTAAGTAGCAACCTACACATATTGATTTTCAAGCAAGAGATGACTCCCTGATACTATAATTAGGTACATAATGACCTTGAAGGATCAATACAACTTAAGCTTCAAAAACAAAGTCATATACAAAAATCGACCAGCTTCATTGTGTTGTAAAATGTTTCGTTTTGTAAACAAAGGGTTCATGACTTGTCTTTTTCTTGTTTGATTATCGTTAGCAAAGTTCGTTTTCCGATTAATTGAAATATTGGTTTTAAACATAGTACTCTGTGTGCTCTGAAGATGAAATAATTGGTTTTAAACATAGTACTCTGTGTGCTCTGAAGATGAAATAATTGGTTTTAAACATTGTACTCTGTTTGATCTGAAGACGACCTGAGGACTCAGGTTGCCAGCTTATTCATGTACTATTCATCAACACAGATGAGTCGTCATGGGTTCAATGTACTATACTAGTACTAAGGTCATTCAATCATGAAGACTAGACTAAAGCAGCCATTCCTGGTTGACAAACCATCAATTACGTACCATACCAAACTATACCATAACATAAACATGTCCAATAACAAAAAGGGGAATGCGTTGCAATGACGTCCAGCAAAGTTGTTCAAAAAGTTGTTTAACTTGTACATTAGTTTCACAATGTAAATGCTAAATCAGATACAATGGTAATCTCAGGATCAAAATTCAAAGATCAATTTACAAATTGATTTTTTCAGGGTTAAATAAGAAACCACACAAGCGATGGTAATTACTCATTTACATTGATTGGTAATTAAACAGCATTCCTTAAAACAAGGGATTAATCTGACAAGTGCCTTGTACAAAAGAAGAGAACTCGTTAAATCAATATTGTCAGTTAACCTTTCATACATCACTAACGATAGATTGTCAACAACAAATTACAATTAGTGATATAGAAAAACAAGTCTTTTCCATGAGAATCTTTTGACATATTGCACAGATACACAACCATGGAAATTAATCTAGCTCTTCCGCTCCGTTGTGAATGACAGGCTCAATTTTCTGTAACTCATCAAAATTAAAATTCTCAAGACAGAGAAATAAATATCATTCCTAAACGTCAAACCAGTATCGTTAATGTTAAAATTATGAAGATTTGGTAACTTGCTTCGTTTAATTAGTGAATATAAAGTACAAACACGGTACCATTTATCTGTCTTAATCAAATACGATATGTGAGATGCATAGTTATATCATAAGATTACCCGTACTTTTAATGGTGTAATACTCAATACAGACTTATCACATTAGTGCTATTGTCTTATTGGCTATTGTTTTTTTTAATTAGGACCAGAAAAGTAACTCACATGACTTACACAAAGTAAAAACATATGACTATTTCCTTTGCGTTATAAACATTGTTATTACGCCTTTGGCATACCTCCTTTTTACAATTTTGTTTTTCACTGGAAGACATTCAAAGTGGTCTGTAGTTGAAACGTTAGCACAGCTTAGTGGCAAGAGATTAAAATAATATCATAGTGTTGTAACGTTATTCTCATAGACAAGTAGAGAGTAATCCACTGCCTGTGTTTACATTTCATACTTTAACAAAAAGCAAAAACTATTATGGTATAAATGTGGTTGACATCAATAACTAAAGCTGTATTAACGTGATTCAACTATGAATGCTTGTCTCTTTCATCTTAGCATTGAATCCAGTCATGCGGGCAGTTTTGGCTCAGGTTAATAATTTCTCCTGAAATTTATATTCAGTGAAAAAAACACTACAATAGAAAATTCTCATTTTCGACCATGATGCAACACACTTACTTAAACAGTTTTCAACACAGGATATCAATTTACAGTCGTCATTTGCTTCAAGCGAGGTATACACATAAAATGGCGAATTGCAGACCGAAAACCTTTTTTATTACCTCCATGGAACTATTACTCAAACAAGTAACATTATGTACCATGTACTTTTAATCACCATGTATTGAGACTCGGACAAGGAATGGATTTATACATTTTTGATTGGAGGGGGATTTGTATGGGGGAAGGGAGATTTGCAATTCATATATAAAGGTATCTGTAGTATTTCACATACTGTAATATACGTAAGATCACGTGATATTTACAGAACTAGAACCTTGTATTCAGATATAGTATGTAAATGAACTAATTACTTTATGTATACAAAACTATTGATGAGTCCCTATTATAATATCAACTGTACAAACAAACAGAATACAATCTTTAATGGCATCCATGGACATTAATTGGTATAATTGTATTAGAATAATTAAATCGAAGTTTGTGTTACATTAAAAACTGTTCTGCTAAAGAAACGTTTTAAATAATGATAAACCAGTCCGCTGATTACCCTTCCTGTTCTGTGCTATCAATAAAATTATAACTGAATACAGAATATGAATGCATATTGATTGCTTAAGTTGGACATGTATAATGAAGAAAGTGTGATTGTTTGATAAAAATGTGAATGTAGATTTCAAAACAGGGCCTGTCAGTTAACTTAATACTGTTAATAGTTTTAACATACTTGTAGGCTCTAAATACATGGCATATACAAATCGATACCTACATTCAGTAAGTTTATTAACAAATATCGATATTCTCGCCGAATGACAGGACGATATCTTTTTTTCAAAGTCGTGGCAGCATTTGATAACGTTCAACTTGTCTTTTAAATGTTTAAAGTACATAATCTATTCAAATAAGAAAACAAAGGGCCTTTAGGTGTTGTAGTGCAATTTATAACCGTTTATTATGTTCATTATATTGGTAGCCTGAATTTATTTGAATAACAAGAACTTTTAACAACATACAATGGAACAAAGTGGACCAAGTTCCGATTGACAAAAATACGATTTTTTGTGTGCAAATTTGAATATTTCACAAGATCTGTTTGCCACGTCTCACTCGAAGTATCTATGTTGGTCATATCGCGTATTGAGCGTTGTAACCCATGGTAACTACTCACAGTTTGCCATTACGTGATTGGTCAAATAACTCATCTCACTGGTTATGTAATGACATATTCTACTTCCTTGAACTCCTATAAAATGTGCAAACACAAAGCCTTTGAAATTGAAATTAGATCAGACAATTTATAATCTACTTACAACATGTTTGGTTTATCTATAAATTATACATTGCATAGATCGCATTCATTAATTTTGTTATAGTCTCCTGTCAGACAACTGTACATTACTCGGAAATGGGTTTGGAAAGTGTCAGTGTTAGTGATACAGTTATGTTTATATGTAGTGTTATCTCTGTGACATTAATCAGCCTGTCGTAGTTCGTCTGAGTCAGTGTCGAATGCTACCTAGTCATGAATATTGGCGGTTTAATAATTGAAGAACACGATGAATCACGTGATACGGAAGATTAACTGAACCTATAACTTAATGAGATGCATTGTGCAAAACGAGATGAAACTGTAACGAAGCGTAAAACAGACACATTGAATGATTAAATTGTATGATTGACAACACCCTAATTACCCAATTATGGGCTACAGTACCTACAGGGGTAAATATTCAGACACACTCTATTTCTTCATTAGTATTTTTCTCTCTTCCAACCTCTCTCCATCCACTTATCTCCTTCCCTCCCCACTGTCTGTCTGTCTGTCTGTCTGTCTGTCTGTCTGTCTGTCTGCCTACCTGCGAGCTACTCTCTCTCTCTCTCTCTCTCTCTCTCTCTCTCTCTCTCTCTCTCTCTCTCTCTCTCTCTCTCTCTCTCTCTCTCTCTCTCTCTCTCTCTCTCATTACCCCATGCTATAATTTCGACAAATTCTGATTACCATAGTCATTACAAGAATTTTTCAAGATATTACTTAATCAAAGACGTCGGTTTCATCTACTTTGAAATTATTATTTAGTGAGAAAATAAGACTAGCTTGATCATAACAAACATTAGACACATACAGCCTGTACTATTGCCAGACAATCAATCACAGTCTATACGTCGAATGACAAACTGACATTAACTATCAGAACAACTCATATACATCATTATTTGATACAAGTATAGGGTGACTATACTAGCAAAGTGATGAATTTATCAGATGACTGTTTTACATGAGGCGGATAGATGTAGAATTCTGCATTTTTACTGCCCTTCATATACTCTGTAGATTAGACTTGTCTTTAAATATGACGAATAATCAAATGAAAATAATCAAATCAAATAATTGTAGGATATTTTCAAAAGTCGTTGTCTTTAATAAAGTTAAGACACGTACATATATTTCCCCAAATAGAACGAATTTAGTAAATTGTGTTGGCGGGAAAGAGCTGGCGACAATACATATAACTTATAGTTTGACTTGGCGGGAATTGTTTCAGTAAATTATATGTAAGTTCTACCCTGTGATGATACCTATAAGTATTGGCTTGGTGAGAATTTTTTCTCTCGATAAGTGAACGTCCCCTACACCTTGCAACGATACGTTTGTATTCAGTAATAAAATGACATGGCGGGAATAGTTTCAGTAAGTTACCTTCGTATATTCTGCAACGATACATATATAAGTAATAATTTCAAATTGCATTAGAAAGTAGTCTCCAAAGAAACAAGCAATTACATTTCATATGCCCACAGCTGCACATCGTATAACGAAATAGGTTAGTCGATACAGTATCATTAAAATACCAATATGTAAGTTGATTCGATACACTGTTTTACGTTACCTACTATTTCCCGTCGCGTTGTTTTGATTCAGAGATATAGATCTGATCGCAATATGATTTATCTATCATTTTTCTAAAGTAGTTTTTTGGTGATGCGACAAATCGTATAGCTAATACATATCCGTCGTCGTACAGTTATCTGAGAACATACAAGTACGCGACAGAAAATTCGAATAGTCTTCTAGAAGGTTAGAAGGTGTATTAAATTATGTGCATGAAGTTGTGATGCGGGCGTCGAGACATCCATGGCGAAATCTTAATTGTCTCATTTCAACATGTATTGATACATAAATCCGAACTATACTAATAAATCATGTACACTAACTGTATCATGCCTACACATAGGATTAATAAATTAGATAGCGAGTAACGCTTTACAACGGATTGCATTAATAATACAGTGATCATATGTAATCTAATGGCGCCCGTCACAATTCCCAAATGCTAAAAAACTCTAATATCTGATTCTTGTTACCATTTCACTATGACAGTATTGAATGC
Source organism: Glandiceps talaboti (assembly GCF_964340395.1). Taxonomy (NCBI): domain Eukaryota; kingdom Metazoa; phylum Hemichordata; class Enteropneusta; family Spengelidae; genus Glandiceps; species Glandiceps talaboti. The sequence continues at coordinate 1,614,125 of NC_135570.1, read as the reverse complement.
AATCTACCACATATTCATATTCAGGTCACGTGTTGTAATATCATTTTCAAAAGAATTTATTATCAGTCGTGATGATTTTTTTTTTAGCAGAGTTTGTGCTCACATACGATTCTCAGCTCACTTAACCTGGGCAAACTAGTGAATTAGAAATGTTAGTCTTGTAGACGCCTTGTTGTAATACCATGGCGATGGAAGTCAAATGTACCAATACTGCATCAAATCCCTGTGCTTTTTATGGATATTGTTAAGAAATACCACTTAAATCATCTGATAATTTCATTTTATTTCGAGAGCAATGCAAAACACCTGCCTCACCTTACCGTCCAAACGACCATCAATCTGAATGCTAGAATGTAATGGCTTGAACTTACACACATTCATTAATATTCAACATGTGTTTGCATAGAAAACTTTTCATCGCTTTCATCAAGCAAAATGACATAATTTGGAGAGGATTTCAACCAGAGTACCAGCTGTCAAAGTTAATTTACAGTGAAGTAATTATTAGGGAAAGAACTGAATTGACTCTCTTCCTATACTTCAACAGAATCATTCACTGACAACGACTTAAAATTCTTCTCCATGTCAGACTCCTACAGCGTTAATGAAAAACTTTAGATTGATAAATGAGTCTGAAAAACGCACAGTTTGTAGTTAACAAAGGGATCAAGGCAAATACTAGTTTGAAATAGGGTGGCACATCAAGGGTGTATGTTTTCTATAAATAGAAATAAAAGTACACCTAAATTAAAATATTCACGACTACTTCACATGACTAAACAACAGCCAACATGTTAATTGAAATAGTCTATATTTGAATCAACGAATTGTAGAATTAATAATTTGGCATTGGGCCAATTCTCAAAAGGAGGCTTCGCCCTTACATTCCATTGGATACACGTTCCGACTTTCATATACTACTCCTAGTAAGCCAGTACCGTAGCCTGCGGGGGGGGGGGGGGGCAAGGGGGGCAGCTGCTGAGATTTTGGAAAAAAGAAAGCTACTTTTTGAATACATAGCTATTAAAATCGTTATTTACGTGACGATTCCCGGCATGCGCAATTTCAATGGATAGTTCACTAAAGTGACTGGCTTAACTTTGAATTAAAATGTGTCCAGTTAAAAATTGTAACTTTTTGCAGCAAATTAAAAATTCTTTGCGCGGGAAAGTACAAAAGAAGTGCGCACATGCACTGTGCATTTTCTGCGAGTAGTAGTCTTGAAAGTCTCCTTCATTTGAAGATAGCAAGTCGCAATTATAATGTCAGCGAGTGAAACAAGGAACAAGTGTGTATTTCTTATAAAATATGTTAAACAAAATGACAATACGTGTATATGGGAACGGTTGATTGCCGTTTGGCTGGGAGATCAATACAATCGATAGCGTTAATAGTTCTAGCTGTGAACAAAAAGATACTAAATACTGTATCTTCAGCAAAAAATGTGGTTTCTTTTATTTGCTAGAATTACAACATTTTATCGTCTGTAGCTGTGTTTTCCTAACTTCATTACTCGTACAGGATGTTCACTATGACCGACATTGCACATACGACATTATGTAACCAACTATTAAGTTGGTGCAGTGTGGTTTGCATACTTGATCACGTGATCACACATGCATATGGGTAATTATCTAAATTAATACAGCTGTACTTTTATGTTTTTTTACATAATCTAAGATTTAAGTCGAACTTCTGTTGACAATTTTCCTTATATGACGTATTGGTATACAAAAACATAGACCAGTTTTGACGTCGTTATGCCACAACGATTTTTGTCTAACCTTCACTGCAAAGAATAAGGTTTTTTTATTACTATCATTTATACAGTGGGAGTGAGCTATATTTGGAAACTAACAGTTACGCGTTCCATCACGGTCTTTTGTTTGTACCCGTAGATAAAAACCATTGATTCAGGCACACTGCAAGTAACGCACTATTGTACATCACCAATTTCATTTTCAACTGTTCACAATTTAATTTACTGTCATTCCAGAATTTAATTTACTAAAGATATGTTGCATACTTGATGAGACATGGACACTTCATTATTAGAATGTGAATACTCAATTTGATTAATTAAAGTAGTGATGACCACCTGACGCTCTTGATATAATTAATATTCACTTTTTTGTTAGTAAAGCATTGACAGATATGAACGCCTACTACGTCATTTTATCTTTACAAAACCCGGGGGTTCAAGTATTATGATAAGTAATATCCACTATGACATATATAATATTTCTGTTACATGGTATGAAAAGTATGAATTTTGGAATATTTTATATTTGATTTAGTTGCTACTTTCACTTTCACTGTAGTGCCATAATATATTAATAAGTATTCATTTGTTTATTAAGATATGGATAGTTGTATCAGAAAGCACTGACATTAAAGTTCGACGATTCTTTTGTCTTATACCATTAGGTTTGGAAAAAAGCAAAGTGGGGTTGACAGATACACGTAGATACGTCAGAAAACCCAACGGGGAGCAGATGTGCTGAAGTCAAATGATAAATCTAGGGTTCATATGATGACTGACAACGAAACTACTTCCCCGCTTCATGAAGAAGCGTCCCCCGAGGAAACCAATCCCTGTTGGGGAACAGTAAACACAGGCTTGCAGGTCAGTCTGGATGATATCAAAGTAGAAACCACTAGAGATAACTATACCGGTACAGTGAATACACGCAGACACACTGAGTCGCCAAGTGATGACGACTCGGTCGATAACGATTTCGCCGCTGATGGTATGACTTCGACGTCGCCACCGTCGCCACCGTCGTCGCCGTCGATTGCCCAAAATGAGGGCGCAATTAACCGTGAAAAGGAAACAAAAGCAATCGACGATCAGAGAAATGGGAGCCTATTATCTGTAGAACGTAAAGAAAATATCGATCCATTTACAACTGTGGATATGACAGACGATAACAGGAAAGCAACACATGAAGCGACCATGTTCGAGTCTGAAAATGTTAGGCAATATAAACAGAATATTGGCGGCATGTCTCTGGCACAAGTCGTGGAGTTAGCCCAGAAAAAGGAACGCAAACATCCGAACCCTAACCTTGGTAAGTATAACTCTATTGGAATTTGAATCAGTCTGTTTGGACTCCATCTCCGTGTAATGTATGTCTCGTGTTTCGCCCAGCATGGCTTCAAAGTTGTTAGTCTTCCCCATAATAAGATGATTAAAAACCGACTTTGTTATTTATATCGAAGGGAAAGTCAGTCATGGTTTCAGATGCGAGGTTACTGGGTGATTACTCTTATATAAGCCACCGAAAATTTACAATGACGGCAATAATAATAAGTGTGTATCGTTTGACCGTTTTAGTTGTAGGTGTAGCCAAATTTCAACTCTACATAAAGAAAGATACATGATCAAAGTCAATGTTGACTGTAACAAACATCATAAATTTTTTGTATTCCCTTGATATTACCTGTATAACATCTGTCAGACCATAACTTTCAGCTGTTAGAGGAGATAAAAAGCCTTGGAAGTATCACGTTTATTCACCAGGGTTATGTTTCTAATATAACAGTGCACTATTTCAATGACATTAAACTGACATGTACACAAGAGAGTATCAGCTGCAATCAACAATAATCATCAAGGCAACTGGGGATCGTTTGGTATAGGAATATATAAGTATTATCTACATCAATAGAGTAAACGTCATACTCTTATTATCAGCACTGTCTTATGTTAAGTATGGTGTACTTTATACATACCATTGTAGAGAGTAAATGACGTTTTTCTGAGCAGTGGTAACCATAGTGTACTGATATCCCCTCTCTATGTTTACTCAATGTCGAGAGGTTTTCTTGTGCCAGCATTCGTTTTATGCAACAAATTTGTGTCGAGTGTAAAAGCATGTACACGAGAAATAATGACAAGAATGTGCAACTTGTATTTCTACGCTGAAGCGAAAAGAAAGAATTCATGTGTGGGCCTTAGAATAGACAATGTACATGTATAACGTTGTCACAATCTATACCAGTCCTAACGTTGCCAATTAGTGTCGGACCGATATTCTTGTTCCATGGTCATACTTTGTTACTGGTTTCACCCTTCGCTATCATCCTAAACCTTGTCCCGTCGTCAAATTTGACAGATAGTTT
>NC_135570.1:1595000-1605000 GCF_964340395.1 Glandiceps talaboti | reverse complement strand
CAAATATATTTTAGTTTTATCATTATGATAATGAAAACTTCGAAGTAAACGAGGTTTTTGTAGAACGACTCTAGTCAAATTTGATAAAAGAGAGCAAACCTTACTATTTGAGTCAGCTTAATTTATTAGATAGCACAGTATGAATTCATAATTCACCGTCAAACCCAATTGGAATTCATAAATGTGTAAAAACAAAATTGATGACCCTCGCAGTTTTCAATTGTGTAGATTAATGAAGCAAGCATCAAAGAAGTCCATAAACTAAAAAAATGTATTTTCCTAATAATATTTACGGTTCGCTTTGAGAGACTGAGTGCAACATTAGTAAATCGATAGTAGAACAAAATATTTGGAAAATGAAGTGAAAAACTGCTTGCATTGCTTGGTGTTCGAATCAGGTCACGTGAATATTTACAATTACAACGTTAAAATTTATGTGCGTAAAATATCAATATCTGTCCGGCAGTGAATTATCTATCAGATCGTGTGTTGTTGGTTCTCATAGCCGTACATTTGTAGCCACACTAGAATACTCACTATCAATACAAAGTGTATGGGAGCTACACGTCTCGTTCTTGTCTAAACGCCGCATAGAAATTAGTTTCAGTAAAATAAACGACTGACATTTAACGAGTGAAAAGTAACCCTGCCTTCGCTCAATTAGAACACAAAATTTAAGGTCTCAAGAAGAGCAATAAAAAATATAAAACGACGCGATAAGCATACTATTTTTTGTTATTGTCAAAAGCATTACAAGTCCCTAGATACTCTGAACGAGGATACGAATTCTACGAAATGTATTTACTGAATTCTATACAATCAGACATTTTCAAAACAAAATTGCCAGAGAAGAAAATACGAGAAAATCGATTAGAAACACAAGTGCCCCATTCAGTGGCCGCGAACATCATTATATAACCGTGAACGTGCAGCAAGATTTGTCAACAATCAAATCCATATTGCTTCTAAGGTTTTATTATTGCTTGTCGCTACTTCCGTTTACCGGTCATGATCAGCATCTGCTTTTATAACCAAGTAATTGGGTTTACAACTACCAACATCGAAGTATTGACGAAAAGAACATATTACAAACATGGGAAATAAACAAATGGGTTGGATTATATACAACTACCAACATCGAAGCATTGACGAAGAGAACATATTACAAACATGGGAAATAAACAAATGGGTTGGATTATATACAACTACCAACATCGAAGCATTGACGAAGAGAACATATTACAAACATGGGAAATAAACAAATGGGTTGGATTATATACAACTACCAACATCGAAGCATTGACGAAGAGAACATATTACAAACATGGGAAATAAACAAATGGGTTGGATTATATACAACTACCAACATCGAAGCATTGACGAAGAGAACATATTACAAACATGAAAAGTAAACAAATGAGTTGGATTTATACCAGATGGCACAACAAAGGCTTGTATTACATTTCATGGTTTGATAACACTTTTATAGTCTTTATGTGTACATGAAATGCTAGTAGAACGCCAAACAAAAAGTGAACTGTTGTGTAAAGCAGACATACACAACTCTTCTTATCAACTGATGAAATGTTTGAAATACTTGTCTCTGTACTTCCAACATGCAATTCAGTTACTTTCCCCCTTTTGTGACGTATTCTGTTCGTGAATGCTTTAATATCGACAGTTGTGGATCGGAGAAAATGATTACGATACGACACTTAAATATACTTAAAGGTTTTTAGTAGTGATTTGTGGACAATGTTGGAGTGCAGCTGTTAATCGATGGTAGACTCACAGTGGGGATGATTAAGTCGACTATCCTTTCACTCTCAGTGATTGTCATCAACATGCAGTATTAGAAGAAAATGCATTTGACGGTGAAGCAAAAGAAACCTGGACACCTCCATATCTGCTAGAAAGCATTCAATGTTCACTATATTATCAACGGAATACCGATACTCTCATATATATTTCCTCGGATTTATATATATATATATATATATATATATATATATATATATATATATATATATATATATATATATATATATATATATATATATATATATATATATATAAATATAAATATATATACGTATATATATACATACACATATATATACATACATACAAATATACATACATATATATATATATATATATATATATATATATATATATATATATATATATATATATATATATATATATATATATATATATATATATATATATAAATCCGAGGAAATAGGTAGTATGGCAACATTTTATAAGATATTGACCTTAACGAGCTCAAGTAGTTGCCGGCATTTCGTAAAACCTCTGAGTTTAAAGACAGACAGATAGACACACAGAAACACAGACATACCCATGGCCACCCCCCCCCCCCACATAAGTTTTGAATGCGCGTGTATTATATAGTTTTGTTAAGCCCTGAATAATATATCTGATATTTACGAATATACTCTATATATATTTACCGCACTTATTTTAATCTTTCCTTTCTCTGGTCCCCTTCATACTCTTTTTAACCATTTTTCACCTCGTAATGTCTAGTAATGTCTAGTAATGTCTAGTTTAAGCCTTTTTTTATATCAGTGTACTTGCTTAATGATGTTTTGCTACTGGTAACGTCGATTTCGTGACTTTGCTGTCATTAAAGTGGTATTTTCTCTTTACTCTTACTGTTAATCTTACTGGGAATCAGGACAATGGACAAAAACTCGATAAATGTACACTGAAAAACCATGTGATTTATCCACACACAAACGTTTGCAAAGTGTTTTTTCTACATTTATGAAGACACCAGTCAAAGAGTGTTACAGTAATGGATTCAAATTTGACATACACGACAGAGGTTAGAGTCAATCGTCGATAAAGTGATCTCCAATCGTATCTATACGCGGAGTCTTCAGTTTGCGTGTGTAGAGCTATCTAAAATGTGTCGTCCATTTATCAGTCTGTCAGTTAGCCAGTCTAACATTTATCACACTGTCAGTTAGCCACTCTAGCTAGCTTTATAATATACCTAGTGATAATGCTGTGCCATGATTCGCTAGAATCAGTCACGTGATAGGAAAATAGAATGACTACTTCCCTTGGGGAAATAGTCCCATCAATTTTTACATGGTCACGTGACCACCGCGCGTTCACAGCAGGTCAAAATGGGAGCTTCTGACGATGTCGTCTGCCACCGCGAGTTCACAGCATGAGGTATATTATAAAACACATATTGCCTGGCCTATATTCGGGCTATAGCACCCGTTCATTACCCCCTCGTGACTGTGAGTTACCAGAATCACATGCTATTTCCCTCGGCCTTTGGCCTCGGGAAATAGCATGTGATTCTGGTAACTCACAGTCCCTCGGGTGTAATAAACGGGTGCTATAGCCCTCATGGCCAGGCAATATGTGTTCAATATAACCCATGGCAGTGTTTTTTCTGCATGCCACATGCATTGTCTTACTGTTTGGAGGAGCCAGAATTAAATCTATCAAATATTAATGTTACTAATATATGTTTATAATGTAGTTGAGTATAGAGTGTATATCACCACCGCGTGTGCTAAGTCCATCATCCAATCCATACTGGTGAATTTAAGTGTTTCACGTCATGGCCATACCATTTAGGCCTAATGTGTGGTTCCAATTACGCTCAATTTTAGAATAGGTGGGGTAGGTAGATTTTTTATTTTATTTTACTATATATTTTTTTCATATGTGAGTGCCTAGTTTAGGTTTTTCAAATGGTCTCTGTGTTGTTTATTTCTTCCCATCAGATGCACAGCCATTACAGATTGGAAGAACACTTTTATATAATTGTCTTTTTAAGTTGATGTCAGTTTCCGCATCCACTATTTCTCGCGAGATTTCACGATTTGTAGTTAAAGTGTTAAATTAAACTCTGTAGCTTAATATCTAGATCTTTCAATGGTAGATTTGTCAGTAATTGAATTATTGGATTTTACAACCATTGCGTTTATTTCCATTCTCTATTCGTTGTTTAATTTAGGCCTAAAAAAATAATTGTTTGTTCCAGTTACCCGACCCCATCTATCTTTTTATTGCCAACCCTAAACCTTTTTTACGTATTCAAGAACAAAATAATAAAATCGCAAAAATTGTGAAGTCTCACGAGAAATAGTGGATGCGAAAACAGACATCAAATTAAAAAGACAATCTGCAACGGCTTTACATCTGATAGGATGAAATAAACAACGCAGAGACCATTTGGAAAATAATGGAAAATCTGAACTAGACACTCACACATGATATAAAATATATAATGAAATAAAATAAAAAATCTACCTACCCCACCTATTCTAAAATCGAATGTAACTGGAACCACACATTTTTTTTGTTAGGCCTTAATTTATGAGATATTTGATACAAATTTATAAGATGGAAAGGATCTTCTTCCTCAATGATTACTGTAGTCTGTTATGTTATAGTGAACGTTCATAAATAAGATTTCCATTTCTATCGAAGGTTCCCTCGAAATGACTGCAATTTGCAATTCCTGCTGATTGTTGATTTTTTTATTAGAGCATATAATACCCCCTAAGTAGTACTATATTCTACTGTCTGGGACATGGTTTGTCAATAGTCTTAGCTCCTTAATATCACCCATACCATCAAGATAAATATTATCACTCATATGATCATGATGGCCAATATTTATTTTTTTGACGTCAAAGTCATGTCATCATTGAATGGTTCCTATCTCATTTATTGACAATTCGCCATTAAGTCCATTCTATCTAGTGAATTGAATTTCACTACAAGCTGTTAATACAAAAAAGACAACGATGTTTTGATCTCCAGTTATTTCTTGATAATAGAAATGTCGTCTAAACAAGACTTTACCTCTAGATTCGAATAAACCAGGTTGACATTTAAGTCACTCACAAATTGAAACATTGTTAGTTTTTGTGACGATGAAATGTGATATCTACGACATCAGCACATCTTTGCAACACTTGTTATAGAATGTTTTGAATTTTAGTTGGCCTGTCATAGAAGTAGGTAATCCTGAATATAGAACTTTCAAAGCCACCATGTTGAATGTTGCACTATGGGAAATATGCTATCATGCTATCTTAATAAACACTTAATCGTGTATCAATCGTATTTTTTTAAAGCATTTTTGACATTGTTTCTACATAAACAAATCTTCGTCAACATGGTCCCAACGTTTTAACTTACTCATTCATATTCTCAAGCTTTCCAACAAATATGGTTGCCATGCATTTATATGGTTGCCATGCGCTTGTATGGTTGCCAAGCGGTTATTATTGTGAAGGTCATAAATAAAGTGATGTACCAGACTTTTCAAACACGGTTACCCTTCTAAATATCTAAGATTAGATATCACAACCACCAATATTGCCACATTTGAAATTCACAGTTTTAGATAATAAATCTGCTGTTTTCATTGTTGATGTAGAAACAATAGTAACAGTTGGATTTCAAGCATCCGGGCTATTAGTAAAACTAGGAAGGGTACCATTTTAACGAGTAGTACGTACGGGTTGTAACAATTCAAAAAGACAGGTCATAAGGGTAAAACAAATACATACTTATTACTATATAAACAAAGGATTAAAGAAAGCTATCAATATATTAACAAATTGGAAAGTCTCCATTGAATGGATACACATGTTCTTATATATATATATCTAAATTTGCCTAGAAACGTACACATAGTCAAAGAAGCAAGAGAGCTAAGTAAGGTCCTATTGAATGCCTTCTGCACACACGAAGTTTGTTTTGTTACTTAGACATAATAGTGGTAAACAGATTAAAGGTGTACCTACTTCAAGTTTAAACGAAAAGTTGTACGTAAAACAAATAGTAATGTATGGGTAAACCCATTTAAGTAGGACTGGTCTATGTAAATATGTAATCGATACAGTGCTAACAAATCTACGTAGCCACTATATGCTACTATGAAGGAGTTTCTATATACTATTGGTCGTTAGTATTCGAGGAGATATTTTCATTATACACCTACAGAGTAGGGGATACGTTTGTACATAACACGCCCGTGGCCATCCATTGCTTCATTTGTATAGCTTTCGACTCTGTAGGTCCAAGCTAAAATTGAATACATAAAAACGTCTTACAAGTTACAGGAGGCAGACATATTTATTCATCATTCATCACTACTACTGATGTGTAAAACTTGAAATAATTTTAGTCAGGGGTAATATTTATCAAAACCTTCCGTTGAATGTTAAATAAAATCATCCATCTAATATATTCAAATTAATAATTAGTTTAGTCAGGCACCAATCGTGACTTTTTTCTCTTCATTAACTCGATGAATCATAAATGACATCACAAAGGGAGCTAAGTACTTATATGGATTCTCAAAAACCATATCTATATCTCATGAGAAATCTTTAAGTCTAAAGTTGTGTAAGATTCCATATGTGCAAATATCGAACACTATATTGTTGCATTTATCAGTGCTAAGCAATAGATGAAATAGTTATTAATGCAATCAATATGTGTTAGAGTCAGGTCCATATCACTTGCTGTGTTTGTCAATAAAACCCAGTCTATCAAAATCCATATTTTAAATCTTCACGATAAAAAGGACTTCACTAGTCAAGTATATCAACAAGGTATAATTTATAACCAGAAAGAATAACGTTAGTTCAAATTATCTTTCACATTTGGATTTATACATTTCTCTTTGATTTTGAATTTGATCCTTTTAATGTAAGGATACCATGTCATCCGATCATAATTTGAAAGCCGCTTTATATTTCTAATAATAGCTGTTTACATTTTAGGAGCTAAAATACCCATTTTTTTTACATGAAATGAATTCACGTGTCCTTGGAGAAGTCCCTCGGTTAAAGAGTGAGGATAAACGTACTGGACTAGACTTTAATTTACTATCCTATTATTCCACCTAATTGAAGTATGGATCATTAAGACAACTTTATTATACTCTCATGCCCCAAAAATGTCAGTGATGATTTTGAATTGCTAATTAAATTATTTTATCAAGCGTGACAGCTGACACCATTTATTGTTCGCCTTCACTTTAAGGTATTAGACCATACAAAAATGGGAAAAAAATCCATTTTTGTTAGCTATTTCAAACAATGACATTATTTATATTATTTGATCTGAACATCTTTCAAATTACTCGACTATCGAGCATAGAAAATGAATATTGAAATGAATTTGAAGGCACAGAATGAACTATACTGTTAAATAGAAGTGAGTTCTGACTATAAATTAAATGTTGTTGATCCTACACAGCATGGGAGACTCGGTAGACCTCATGTCATGAGATATACATCAAAATAATATCGGTGGAATGTTATCTCAACAATATGTTTTCCAGATGATCGATCTCCAGCATTTGTAAGGTTACACCGACAATTTGCATATCGGGCATAGTTGATATTTTTTCAACTCTCCATTGGTGTATTCATATCGTCTGAAGAGTAGACACTCATCAAATATTTATCAAATAGTACAACACTACTCTGTCATCTCTCTCTCATTTTATTGAAAAATGAGAATTTCTGTATTATATTAGTATTCAGATATCACCATTACAGTTCATCGTGTGTCGTATGTTAATATTTTTGAACTAAAACAGTACTGCTGTTGACAGGAATCAAATTACGTGTTATTTTATAAATAGGCTATTGCCCGTGAGATGAATCATGTGCACGTGTGGACTGACACTGTCCGTATGTATTGGAAGGTTATCTATTATCAAAATCATACCCCATATCAATGTATGTCATAGGCCCCTAATCGTGTTGGTTTATGTTTGGGATGACTCCTTTAATCACGTTTCATTATATGTGGTAAATATTATTTTATCATACTCACAAATTCATTCTATTTTTTCTATCGGAAACTCTAAATTATTCATGTGCGCGAATTTAATTTATTCATGCTCGTGAATAAAATGTTCTTGTGTGTGAAATTGTAGGATATATAGACATCCCATAATGCTACTAAATACTTATGTTACAAATTAAATGTATGAAGCTGTTATTTTTTATTGAAACATTACTGTTGTTATGGGATAAGATATTACTCCCTAATATATTTATTTGGTCAGCCAAGGAAATAAGAGTGACCTAAAGGGCCTTGCCACAACGAGTCGATAGACGAGTAGTGACAAACATGTCATGAGTATCTTCCGGTTGAAAGAAGAAAAATATCGGACAGTAATATAATTACACCACCTCAAGCATAATTTATTAAACATTTTGGAAAAATAATGGCGATTTGGAACGCCCCTATTTTCAGAGCACCTTAGAATCTGTGACGTAGACACGGTTGTCGTGGCGTAGAACGACCAAGGTATATAATCCATATTTTCTGTTCAAAGAAGGCTTCTACTTGGTATAATATTTAATTCTTCAAAAGGTGAAATTAGCCAGATATTTGCTGTGTACTCATTGTCGTAAACTCCTTAGTCCTCTTTACGACAGCCTACTGACGTAATCCTTTCGTTCGAGGATGGAAAGCTACGCTGTTCCACTAACATGAATCAGAATTTAAAATCCCAACCTCTCCAAATGACGGTGGCAAAATCAAACAAAGGCATAAAGTAAAAGGCATGGTTTTTATAAGTATTAAAATCTTGTCATTTTTCGAATATGATGTTAAGACCTGCCCAATCGATAACGATACTACAAGCAAGTGATCATGATCAAAAAATTGTGTAACCTTCCAATTATCGACAGAAAGTATTGTTTGCAAAACTTGAAAATTACTTACACGAGATTAATTAAGTTTATTTTCTGAGTCAAATGTATCGTCAAACTATGTCTAATTAAGTGTGGAATTCAATGTGCAACAGACTATCAAGGTAGACGTGTAGAAATGTGCCCTACATATGCAAATGTAAAAAAGATGGAGCCTGTATAAGATGAATGAAAGGAAATATGACTAAGAACGTGTCAATTCATATCAAGGTGATACTTTAGACTTCCTTCATACTGGATCATGATTTGGAAGGTTAACACTACATATATTTCTGACAAAAAAAAACATTCCATGACACTGACACATCCCATGTTACAGCTCACCATCAACTCGTTAAATTATAAACACATTTGTTTTACTGGGGTTAAGACAAAGACCCATTCCTAAGTCGTTTAAGGCTGGTGAGATTGAGTATGAAATATCGGTAGCAACAGACAGATATGCAGTGATGGAACGATGTCTCTTAGAAATGGGATCGTGACAAGAATAAAGCAACAGTGGGAAAGAAGTATTTTCTCGATGTGGATGAATAATATTTTCCGTACAAAAACTAAGAATGTCTGCAAACAATGAAACTACATAGCGGATCATGTCTAATATTTGTACTGAGAAGGTTTCATTCGAGATTTGGTCCATTTTCAGATATTTATTTAAATTTAGCAGCATCTTTCAAACATTTATTTCAATGTTAGTGATAGTTAGTAATTATTAATCTAGGTGAATCAGTCTAGTGTGATTCTTCCATTTTAACATTTATCATGATTGTACTTGGACCGACTGATATAAATAGCATCTCTTTAATAAGGTCTGCATGAGCCAGGCTCAACAAAAATATGGATTATATACTCTAGTCGCTCTACACCACGACAACGTCTATGACACGATAACACCCGTCTACGTCATTGGTTCTGCTGTGAGTGAAATATGGGTCAAAACGTTGAAAATTGCCGTTACTTTCCCTTTAAAAAAATATTACTGGCGATGGTATAATTACATTATTCCCCAATATTTTTCTTCATTCATTCAACCGGTCCGGGAAAACACTCATGACGTAAGGGTCTGGAGACTCGTAGTGACAAGGGCCCTTAGGTCACTGGTATTTTCCTTGGCTGAACGTAGAATAATATTGGGGAATAATATCTAAGTATTTAAAAATATGTAATTCGACAAAGAAATTGACAAAGCAATATATGATCACTGTTTTGTACAAGAGTGCAAGTCAAGTATGTTCTTGCATTTCTATTTAGTGATG
>NC_135570.1:1372500-1590000 GCF_964340395.1 Glandiceps talaboti | reverse complement strand
GTGCTATTGCCCGAATAAAAGGTTGAGCATGCATGCACAGTAAAATATTCAACTTTTTTCATATGCAGCTAAGAGAAGAAATACTGTAAACATTAAAACACTGCCCCTTAACATGCCATTATGCAAAGTATTACCTGCAGCTCATGTTGTTAATAGCTACTCAATTTATGAGTCACAGGAGATTTGAATTCAAAGTTACTTGTTAAATACCTAAATACCATCGTATAGTTGGTAAAATGTTCACCCAACTCACATTATGTCATCTTTACACAGGCCAGTATTTTATGTCTTTGTACGGGTGTCATTTCAAGTACCTTAATTAAATTTCATTCTAACCACATTCACGTCTCGTTTTCTCAACTCATAAAATTTATCGCCAACCACAAAAATAAAGTAGATTTCAAATTGTAAAAGAAACAACGAGGGTCTCATAAATGCCTTACGACACGATGAAAAAGTCTAAATAAAGTAAAATAACTGGAGATGAATTCTTCAGCATGATATACGATATGAGAAGGAACAAGAGCAAGATGAGATATCTTACTATACATTGCAATTCATCTAAGCCGTCTACATTTGATCAATTCCGAGACAGATTAAGAGTAGCATCATGGTCATTTAGAAAACCCAAAGAAAGATAGCATTTCAACACTTATCTGTGACAAATAGGTAAAGAGTAGATTAGTCTACGAATATTTTCATCAAATCATAGTACCAATTGATTAGCATAGAAAGATCTACATTGTGTCTAAGATTGCAGTCGACGAGGTCTTACATTTTAATCTTTTGAGATTGCCTTATATTCAATTTGAATGGAGTTATATTAGATAAAATAATCCCTAAGTGAAATGCCTGAAAATGGCGTTGAAATGCATTAAAACGTTAAAATCTTAGTACTTAATATAACCATAGTTACTTTTCTTTACAATAGTTGATTTATTGTCGACTTCAATAATTATTTTGGTTGTACATGCAGAAGAATATCTGACCGGTTACTGACCAGACCTTGTCAGAATCATGTAATTGTTCATGAACTCGTCATGAATGTTTACAAACGGACATCAATAGATATACGGTGCCTAGTTTATATATGTGGCGACTAGAAAGATGCTGATCGGATTAATTGAACCGTTTCATTATCAAGGGAGGGTGAATATTTATCGGGCAAAGTGGGTACAGCTACTATACTGGGTCCAATTACTATACTGGGTACAGCTACTATACTGGGTACAACTACTATACTGGGTACAGCTACTATACTGGGTCCAACTACTATACTGGGTACAGCTACTATACAGGGTCCAATTACTATACTGGGTACAGCTACTATACTGGGTACAACTACTATACTGGGTACAGCTACTATACTGGGTCCAACTACTATACTGGGTACAGCTACTATACAGGGTCCAACTGCTATACTGGGTACAACTACTATACTGGGTACATCTACTATACTGGGTACAGCTACTATACTGGGTACAACTACTATACTGGGTACATCTACTATACTAGGTACAACTAGTAGGACTGTATATAAGTTACTGTTTGGCACATTTTCCCATGCCAAATGTGATTATTTAGTAGAAGAAATCACAAAATCAATCAGGGATTTAATAATTGGATAATGTTATCAGCACATTTTCGCTCGGTCATTCGCGTTCTATTAAAACTAAAAATGGCGAGTTTGTCTAGATTGTACTTCTATCTGTCTTACTCTACTTCAATTCATCATTTCTGACTAGGTTTACAATTTAGAGAATTATTACAAACGAAAACCCCTACACTTCTGTATCACCTTTTGAACCAGTTAAAAGGCGTTAGTACTCCAATTTTCCCTATGTGATCTTTTGACAGTTTAAAGTAATCTTTTAAATGTATGAGAAGGACAGGAGCCATACTGGTTGGTTGATTGACATTTAAATGGATGTAAGTGTCTACACGATACATGCTGACTATTTCATTTCCTTATAACAAGCTTTTTCAATCTTGACTCCATTTGCAATAAATATATTTACAAGTAATGTATGTATTAATTTTATCACCTGTCTTTATGAATTGGGTTCACTGATCCCTGTCACCATGTATTCACTATTACCGTATTTCATGCTTTCGGCTTCTTTCTGAGTAATTTCTAGACGGACTGTTTTGGAAATTGAGAGTCGACTGCTCCAGGGCATGCCATTATGTTTTAGACAGATGCAGTGTAATAGAATGTTTGACAGCTATGACCGACATATATCGACGGCAGCAATTCCACAACATACATCCCTTCTCTATCCCCCACAGTATGCCCGTCTCCGCCTGTCTGTCTGTCTGTCTGTCTGTCTGTCTGTCTGTCTGTCTGTCTGTCTGTCTGTCTGTCTGTCTGTCTGTCTGTCTGTCTGTCTGTCTGTCCGTCTGTCTGTCCCTCTGCCTATTTCGCTATGTCTCTGCCTTTCTTTGTCGTGCTATTTATTTCTTCCCCCTCAGAATTGGTGTATTTTTTCAAAGATTTCTGGAAATTCAAATATAGTAGTCATACCAAATGAAGGCCTTGACATATAAAAGCATCTCTTTCTAACGTTGTCGTCCTTGAGGGAATTCCAATACATGATGTTGAATACACGTAAATGGCGACCCACACATGGCCTTGAATATTACATACAACATAATACAACAATTGTTGATATCATAAAACATCCAAAAGCAGACATTTATTTCATCGTAAACAGTGTCATATCACATGTATTTGGTTTCTAGCATCTCATTAAATATATATGTCAATATGGTATATAGTCAGCAACCGGGAACCTTTCGGAATAGCAACCACACAGCAGTTAGTTCTTAGTGTGGCCATATGGATGAGGATTTGGTATTTAATTTGGATTTTTAATTAAATATTTTCATCATGGCGTCCTGCTTGAAAAATTAAACGTGAAACAACATTGACCAAGTCTGTGTTTGTAACTCAATAAATTGCAAAAGACTGATACAATGTGTAAAATGTTTGTTTTTGTATGTACAATAACAATATTTTACACGTTTTAGCTTTTTGCAATGTATGTAGTTACAAACACTTAGTCAATGTTGTTTCACACTGATTTTTTCAAGTAGGAAGCCATGATAAAAAATTTTAATTAAAAATCTAAAATAAATACCCATATGACCACTTTAATAATCCTACTAGGTTACAGAGTGAACTTTGACCCAGTGTCATATGAATTTTATTCCAGGGTTCAAATCTACAGTACGGTAATGGTATCTCAATATATCTAATGTCCACTAATGTAAAATAAAGGTGATTGTCTGCATATTTGATAAAATCCTTATCAGTGAAGTCTTTTCATTTCAGAAGTCTTCGGCAACGATAGTGCTTGGTTTGATGACATCAAAATATAATACTGAAAAAATGACATTGTAGTAAAGCCATCAGCAAATTTTTATTATTTTAATAGAAACAGCATTTTTAATTCACCCTTTGGTATGTGTACCTACTTGAGTGATGTAACAATATATTGCCTCGTTGTATCAAATATGTATAATATGAAAATTATAAGACTGTAAGATACGTCCTGTTGTTCAGCCCTATCAGGTACGATGGATGCTGGCTGAGCGTGGCACGAATGTCTGCATCTTACAGACGACAAACGTATGCACTCGTATTGTAGGTAGTAAGTATTGATATTAATGTGATATGTACTTGTATTGCAGCTTATACGTATTGGTATTAATGTGATATCAATGTGATATACAGAATGGTTTATAATGTACAGATATGATAGGATATCGTTACATTGATAATAACCTCAAGTCATTTTGTTGGTCAGAGAATGTAATTAATACCTTTACGCATAAATATTCGGAGTTTAGAAGTATAAAAGGTGACCTTCGCATCGCAACAGTTAAAGGTATTGGCAGGCCATGCCAAAATGTATTATTGTTAATCTTTTTATTTGGTTGTGTTGTTTAGGAGGATGGCGGAAGGTGAAGCAGTTGGTTAGGGGTATAGCTGACATGAAGCGATCTATGCTAATACATACAAACAGACAGGTGAGCCAAATATTTGATAAATTTGATATGTCGTTGTAAAAACCACTTCCTCAAGCAAGTTCACTCATATTTTACATATCCTTCAAACTCTACACTGGTTGCCAGTTCACTTCAGAATACACGACAAAGTCCCCCTCCTAACATAAAAAGCTCACAATGACAAACCTCCAGCCTACATCCACGACCTTCTGTAAAGTTACACACCAACACATTCCCTTCGCTTAGCTAACAAGATTGATTGATTGATTGATTGATTGATTGATTGATTGATTGATTGATTGATTAAATAAATAGTAGTTTAATAGTTGCATTATGATTTGGTTATTGTAACTTTTCATACAGAGTACACATTGTATTTACTTAAACTTGTACACATCAAAAGTCATCTGTCCAATAAAGTTATAAAATAGCTGACGTTTCAGGAATAAAGAGTGTGTACACTACTGACAGTGTGTAACATATATTATGAATTAGTATTTACTATCTACAAATCGATAAAGTAGTCATTTCAATCATATCGAAGCTCTATTGTCAGATAAGTCGACATATAAAACTGTCGACTCATGATCCGACATGAAAGTCTATTAATACCGGATGCTGGTAATGAAGATGTTATAAATACATAGATGTAAATAGTTGATATTAGATATTGTCATTTGACATTGTGGATCACTGGTACAAGTCATTCAAAGTTACATTACAAATTTAATATAAAACTAAGGAGACTATGTTATTACAGAATTTAGCAATTCATATATATATATATATATTAACAGTTAATCTTAATCAGGTGATATTGTGATGAATGAAACCATCTAGACAAGGCTATTAAAACACAAATACTGTTATCAGCAGCAATGAACATTTCAATTTCAGTCCATAAAGATAATTAGCATACATGTAATTTATTTCATAATCTGTCTATGCTTACAGTGTGGGTTACATAAGTTTTTAACAAAGTAAGGCGTTATCAAGTATTAACATATAACACAACACGAATATCTAGACACAAATGTGTATTGACGGTATAGATGAATAATATAATAACTATACTTTCTCATCAGCCAACCTTTGACATTACGATTTCATCAAACCATTTTGTGCTTTTCCCCTCAGAGGTTGGAGGAACGTGATTTTCATCGAGAAGTTCGCCCTGCGCAAGACATTAAAAACTTCATGAACGAGGCTACAGTGCTATTTAACCTCCCTGACTCTAACCTACATGACGTCATCAATCCAATGATAAAAAAGTTGATAGAAAATGAACCTGCGATAAAACTAGAAGAAGCCAAACGGGCAATATTCACAGAAGACTCGTGTAAGCAAACATCATGCAGTTGTGGTCACTGTGGTGTTCAAGATTAATACTGTTCAATTGTCATATCAGAACAGAATAGAATAGAATAGAATAGAATAGAGTAGAATAGAATAGAGTAGAACAGAGTAGAATATAATATAATAGAATAGAATAGAATAGAATAGAATAGAATAGAATAGAATAGAATAGAATAGAATAGAATAGAATAGAATAGAATAGAATAGTATATAATATAATAGAATAGAAAAGAATAGAGTAGAATAGAATAGAGTAAGTAGCATAGAACTTATCACAGGAAATATACTGTAAAAACATATTTTATAATGCAAAATGTATAACTATATCAAAATAGACAGATTATGGTGACTTCAAAAAATACAAGAATATACTCAGTATGTGGCATATTTCAATTACCTTTTACGTACAAATAAATCTCCATAGGCATTTGACAAAATTCTCAAAACCGCATATATCTGACACAATCCCATGAAATGCATGTATACTATGTAGCCTTTTCTTATATAATATATTCATGGGAAAAACGCCATCGTTGGGACATTATAACAAGTCAGTGTTTCAGTGCATTCATAACTGTCTGAAATATCTCCAACATGCATTACCAACACAAGAGGTTCTAATTCACGTTGAGTGTGATTTACCTTGGTAAAACTCTCCTAATAAACAGTTCATTGTATTTTACTTTTACCTTTTTATTTTCATGTAGGTTCACTGTTGACAAACACATTACAATCGAGTGTCATGCTAGGAGGTGGTCTGTTTTTTGAAGATAGTTGGTTATGTGCCTTGTAAGTAAATAAGGTACTAATTAGATATTCTAATCTCAATTCTGAGACATCTATATTCTTCGTCTCCACTTTGTGTCCATCTTTAGAAATAGCAATGTTTTTCATTAACTCTGACCTCTCTCTGTCTCTCAGTCTCTCTGTCTGTCTGTCTCTTACTACACTACCTTATTTGATATACTTACTTGATTGATTACGGTAACCGATTACTTAAATTTCAGTTCGTCTTTTTAGCGCAGAATGTTGTATCTTGCATAAAAGATTATATGGTCAAAGCACTTTTCTATCATGTCACCGTAATGTCTAGGTTAATGGAGGTCGAGTAAAGTTGACGGAACGTCGGCTGATTGCAGCTACATCGTCTGCCAAATACACATCAGTGAACACATAATGTCAGGACAGTTATAGATGTAACGTGGTATGACAGGTTTTTGATTAGTAGATGGATTTATTTTTATATAAATTTGTTACACCATACAGGCATGGAGGTGGACGTACAAAGAGAATAACACAGTCCCAAGCATGTATATACATGTACACACACAAATATACACACACATACATACATACATACATACATACATACATGCATACATACATACATACATACATACATACATACATACACATACATACATACATGCATACATGCATACATACATACATACATACATACATACATACACACATACATACATACATACATACACACACATACATACATACATGCATACATGCATACATACATACATACATACATACATACATACATACATACATACATACATACATACATACATACAAACAACAGAGACAGTTTGACACACAGTGACAGACATATAGATACATTCGGCTTGTTATTTGTATTTAGTGCAGTGTATACAAATGACTTACTGTTACGAAGTACTAGTTGTGGTTTTTGGGAATAGAATAATAATAGCTTTTTAAAATTTCGTTTTAATGTAGCGCAAGCTTGAAAAATTTACATAAACGCCATGTAGCAATTGGTCGTCTGAAGAGACCAACAAACCTTGGTTTTACGTGCACAGATGTACGGTTTGTTGTGTTGGTACTTGCACCAACAGTTGAGGTAAGTTATTCTAAACGTAGGAAAAGAAACGTAATTTTTCGTGTTTGTGGAAATTATATTTATATTTAAATTAGAACTAGTTTGCCATTTGATTAAAGGTGATTCTTATATTAGAAGTGATTTTCACCAGTGATTCTTTTATTAGTCTTGTTCATCATTAGTACTTTCTATTACATGGGACTCTTTTATTGTCAGTGACTTTTTGTGACTCTTTTTAGTGTGTTTTCCACTAGAAGTTTGTATTTCTTTTGTCGTGTTCAGAACCTATGAACGTTTAGGATAAATGGTGCTTTACAAGTGCTATTATTATTTACATCCATTCATGATATTGCAGTACACAATGAATATGAATAATGTTATGATTTTCAATATATCAAATTATGAGTGAATCGTTAAATTAAAATTGAACTTTTCTGTTAATATGATAGTGTAAAGATCCTACACTTTCTGAGACATTCTTCAAGAAGAAATTTGTTGTCTGTATGTGTTCACAAAGTATTCAGTTGAAACTATGTTTTGGTAGAGTACTGATAATTTCATATTTTTGTTATCAGAAAGGCACGAAGAATTCATTGGAAACGGCGATCACGTTTAGCACTCTCTTCACGGATATTAATTTTCGGGTATCTTTATGGGAGGAGGCTGAAAATGAAGAGGAGTTCCTAGATGTACGTGAACTTCATTTTTGTATATCAACAGATTCAATCAAAATGATGTATGTAATGATTGTCTTGATGGGTCACTGTCTTAGCATGTTACAGATGAACTTAGCAAGTATATAATCACATCTTGTACTTAGAGTTTCAGTGAGCTATCGATTCGCCTGTGGATGAAGGGTTTTCGGTGCCCCATGTCGCCATCACAATGTAAACTTTTCAAAGTTCTAAAAACTTGGGGGGGGGGGCGGGGGGTTTGTAAATATATGTGTATTTTTATGCTCAAAAACATTTTTGTTAGCGTTCGGATCGTTGTCACGTGGCTAGGTTTTCGCAGTGTGCCGTACCCTGAGACACACGTATTTGAATGGGACGACTGTAATTTTGCAATAACTACATTGAAACTAAGAGAGAATAAGACTGTATTCTACATTATTAACTTTTATAAGATGTATTCATTGAATTGTAGCATAGTTTGAGTTGATGCACAACACGGTGTGGTATCATCAAGACTGTACATTTATGTACTTTTAAGAATATTTCTTACTATGTGTTCTGCAGATTCTACAATCAAGAGTCGATGAACTTTCAGACAATCGCAACGTGCGAAACGTAGTGCGAAGAAGAGAAAGCCAAAATGATCAAAGCAACCCATTTCACCAGGCAGACACAGTAAGTAGGATCTTTCCATTCAACGGATTTAGATCCCGTCGACATTTTAACAAGCAATATACTTTAAATACAACGATGTACGAACATATCGACCAATTCACAGTAAAATGTACATTAGCCTTTATTTCACCCCGTTATCTCATTTTATATTGCGGCTTTACTTTAGCTTGTTATTTGATAAAGATTCATTTAAACATTGCTATAAATTGTGTATTTATACACTGGCATTTGTGATGTTGCAGAGGTAGCAAATAATAAATAGTCGATTTTCCGGTTCCAAGATGCATTGCGCGAAAGGCGGCTTTTCTGTTGTTACAGTTAGTCTTGTTTGTCTTTATTACATGTGAAATAAAAATTTTATCAGGAAATGTTGGAAAGACATGTTGACCTCTTTGATAACGAGTGATTTTATAGAACAAAGACTAAACGCCATCAATGATAGAGAGGGATTTTACGGCTGAACCCAGGAGACGGTCAGGTGACAACCATACCCTGAGTAGCGCGTGTAAACCCCTCAGCACGTACACAATATGGAGAGAGACCCGCAATGCATCTTGGAACCGGCAACATGTCTATGATAAGTTAGCTATGAATTTCCTTCTGTAAAATATTGGTTAAGTAGTTCGGTAAAACATTAACACCAAACATAATAATAATTTATATAGCGATTAAAATTCACAGAGACAGCGTCATGATTTGCCGGGAATAATTTAGAACATTTAGATTAAAAGTACGAACTTTTGTCATTTCAAGTTTTTGTATATACACTCTCCTTCTCTTACCCGTCCTAATTACACTATTCAATGACTAGAACACTTTCACATCTATCATCTTGCTAGTTCTAATCTGTGTCTATTGTAACGATATTACAATGGAGTTTTTGTTGTAAATTGCCATTACCATGACTAATAATAGATATAAACTAGAGGCAATGTATCATCTTTACATGTCTTCGCGATCCATTTTTTTACAGAGAAAACGATGTACTTTTTTCAAAGGAATACGAGAGGATGTAAAGCGACGTATTCGCCACTACAGAAGTGATTTCGAAGACGGTAAGATAAACATATCCACCCACGTATTCATATACAATGAAACTAGTACATCGTATAGAGTATAATGCACATCACTTAAACCAATGGACCCTTTGCAAGATGAAGTGAAAGGAAAAACGCATCCATCATAACCAAAGTAGGACACGGGACTTCATATTTGGCAAACACCTGCCTGAGAGGATTAATTGATGAAAGTAAAACGACATTAGAATTAAAAAATAGACTTTTATAGTGCATTTAGAGGTCGACCTTTAGGCAGTGGGAATATACATCAGTCCCCTACTACAATGTATAACATCTTCCATTTTACGCTTCGACCTCAGATATAAGGATTTTGCTTTTACTCGAAGGATGGGAAATGCTACAGTGTTAAGTGCACTAACGCGAAAACAAAAGTCAGCAGAGCTTCGGAGGGTTCATGAGACCTCCTGTAGACGGATGTTGGACAGGATGATTTCAGAACGCGTTTTCGTTCAAAAAGATATAACACTTTCCCGATTCTTGCTTGAAGTAGGCGTTAGGATGGACTTTGTGTATCCCTATATCAAGTTATGTTTGATTGTAATTATATTTGTGTTTGTTATATTTTTAGGTATCAGTGGTGGTTTGAGTACAGTTGGAGTCATGGTAACAACCGTCGTCTTTCTGTATTTTTCCTGTTTACTATTTACACTATCATTGGGTGTATTGAACGACAAGAACACCAATCACCATATCGGTAAGAATTAATTACAAATTACAATAATTATTCTGATAAGGCTACTATTGAAATTCACCACTTTCTGAAATGTACGTTAAATCTGAACTTTAGATCATTTACTTTTACAATTATGAAGGAATTGTGTCTAATTAATTTGAAAGGGAAACAGTAAACCTGTGAGATAGGCTTAGGTACTGTCCGTACCCCTTTTCACAAGTAATAATTAAATTTTATTCCTTACTTTTCTTCGTTCAGCCAAGGAAGATACGAATGACCTGGGGTGGGGGGGGGGTGTCACTACGAGTTATTAGTCAAGCGAATCGTAGTGACAAAATCCATAGGTCACGAGTATTTTCCAGCTGAATGAAGGAAAATATTGAAGAATTATAATATCAAAGAAGAATCGGGTAAAGTAATGTCAATTTTGACAAATTTTGAACACAGCAGAACCAGTGACGTAGTCACGCGTTGTCGTGACGTAGACCTTCGTTGTCATGACGTAGAACGACCAGGCTATAAATTCCCTATTTTTTTAAACTTAGCTTGTGCATTGTATAATTATAATCTATATTATACAACGTTAACGTGATGCATAAACTTTACTTCATTTCGTTTTGCAATCATGAGTGAATTTGGCCAACAGTCAACTTGTGAGATAGCTACTGTCTGTACCCTTTTCTGCAATCTACTGTCATACAAGTCAACAACACTTGGTGATCTATCTTATATATGCTAATTTATATAATTACGTAGTAGACTCATTTACATATCAGAAATGTGACTCGAGTCTTATATAGAGGTCATATATACAACCCCCTTCATCAACAATTCAATAAATTCATGTTGCCTTTTATCTGACACTGCTAATGATAGTATTTGTCAATATTTGATTATTCGCTTTATAGAATGAAAACACCTTATCAATTTGTCAACAATTGTCGCGTACATTTTAGAGAGAGAGAGAGCGAGAGAGAGAAAGATAGGCATTTATGCAAATGTAGGCAGGCAGACAGACAGATAAAGGTACAGAGACAAACAGACAGACAGACAGACCGACAGACAAACAGACAGACAGACAGACAGACAGACAGACAGACAGACAGACAGACAGACTGACTGACTGACTGACTGACTGACTGACTGACTGACTGACTGACTGACTGACTGACTGACTGACTGACTGACTGACTGAACTGACTGACTGACTGACTGACTGACTGACTGACTGACTGACTGACTGAACTGTCTGACTGACTGACTGAACTGACTGACTGACTGACTGGTTGACAGAGGTAGGCAGGAAAGCACACGGATATAGAAGGTTGGTGTGTGTGTGTGTGTGTGTGTGTGTGTGTGTGTGTGTGTGTGTGTGTGTGTGTGTGTGTGTGTGTGTGTAATTGAGCAGTGTTGCAAGGGAACGTGTAAACGTACTTAATACAATGATAATGTATTATAATTGCTACCTTTATTCGGTGGTTCATGGCTATCAAAATTCTAAGCATTAATAACCAGCCTTCATTAATAGTATATTTACCATCATTATCTTCTGAATTCAAATCCAGTTCTTCCCTCGAGACAAACATTTGTGTTACTATGGATAATTATAATATCCGCTGCTATACTAAAAAGGATGTATGAACTAATTTCTTTTCTCATTTTTGCTGAACAGATAAATATTTGGCTCTCAAGATATAAACTAATTCAGTTAGCCCACAATTAGTAGCATTGATACTGATGAAGCGAATACCACCCAGGTGTTTCTGTGTATTGACTCGTTAAATTGCATAAAATTGGTAGATCCACTTATAGTCTAGTCATTCCCTCGGGCAACTCCTGTTAAAGAAACGCAGGGTTTCCAGATGTTGCCCCTTCATTAAAACACATTGAATAGTTATAACACAATAATTGCAGCACTTCAATGTTTCTTTTTTAACGAATGAATCGACCTTGATAAAAGGTTGAGAGTGATTAACCTAAGTTGTCAATGTTATTTTATCCTGTAGAAATACTTTCCATAATGAAATCCGAGTAGTATAGCTGTCGTGGCTAACACGTGTTCGACGTTGTGTTAGAATGGTTTTATTGAAAAATAACGACGATCTAAAAGTTAACTTAAAATATTCCCCTATAATTGGAAATATACCAACCATTCACCATATGTTGTTATAGAGCAAATAATTAGATTTTACCCCAATAATGTTCTTCGTTCAGCCAAGGAAAATACGATTGACCTAAGGGGCCCTAGTCAATACGAGTCGCTAGACGAGTAGTGGCAACCGTATTTTCAGGCTGAATGAATAAAAATATTGGTGAATAATAATTATTATTATACCATCGCCAGTAGTATAAATAAAAAGATCGGGGAAAGTAATGGCAATTTTGAGCGTTTTTACTCGTATTTCGAACACAGCAGAACCAATGACATAGACACACGTTGTCGTGGCGTAGAACGACCAGGGTATATATTCCATACTTTTTGCTTATGCATGGTATAATATGTAATATATACATTTAGAATATAACATTTACGAAAGAAAATTGTTGTTTCGGGTCAAAATTTCGATATAGCTCAACATTAATGTCAGTTTTGATTGTAATTCCATTTGACACAAAATGGCGCCGTTTTGCAAACTAGTATGATACAATGATGTTGTTTGGAATGTTAATCCCCTATCAGACCGTTGCCGTCTGTATGTCTGAAATGCCGTTTGTTGCTCAAGTCAGTTCGTGACTTACTTTAGTTTTCATTCCTTTGCGAGATTAAGAAGACGTAGATTTAAGGAATATGAATGAACTGCCTTTTGTGATCGACGGTGGCGTTATAAACAATTTTCCTATCTGTCATTCCCAATACGATGACAACTAGATTCATTATCAGTCTACGTTTAGGTCTATTTCGGGTCATTGTCATACTGTGAGTGGCCAAGAAATCACTCACAACTCAATTTTGTCAGAGATCGTAATAACGAGATGACCCGTACAAATCTTACACGTGTCACCACACTGTACATGTACATCCTACTTCGATGCCTTGGTTACACCATTAAATGTGCACTAGCTGTAACTGAGGTATTATAGTTTAAAATACATTGTATATGCCAAATCATTTAGAGGTCTATTTCATCTATAAGAAGTATACTAATGAGTTGAAATCTTGATTCATCGGGGCGTTGATTTTTAAGTGCGGACCCAAAATCCAATTGATTGGATATGAGTACCACATAAATGTGTTTACCCACAAGGGATCAAATACATCTCATAGTGAACTAATCTTACGAGTTATCTAATAAAACAGTTTCAATAAATGTTCCAGTATCTTGCAGATAGTGCAGCTTTCAAGTTTAATATGTTATTATATTTGTACTGCAGGAGTCAGGAAAGCTCTAGCTGGTCAAGTTATAGCTGGTCTAGTCTGTGGTATATTCGGTGGTCAACCTCTAATGGTTGTGGCAACATCTGCACCGCTAGCTCTGTTTACTAAAGGTATGACAGTTTTTTCTTGTTTCTATTTATGAAATATTGCCAGTTAGCCCAATTATTACCAGAGAAATGAGCTTCATTACGTTAACGTCAGAAGTCATACTACACGTGACTGACTACATTGTGTGTACAATATCTCGAGTAGACAATACATTGATACAGCCGTAGGCACAGAGTGACTCATGCACTTATATTGCCAGTTTGGCACGTGTGATAGCCTGATAGAATACCTTCAAAGAAGATCAACTTGATGTTTCTCTGAAATCGTAAGATGATGTAAAATCGTGGAATGACTCCAAAATGACAGCTTATGAAAATGTTTATTTCCTGGATTGGTGTTCCCCTTCAAACTAATGATAACAATAAAGCAATCTCATCTCTCGTTTTTCCTTTCAGTTATTTACATGCTGACTCAAGAGCAGGGTTGGGATTTTTATGTTGCTTATGGCGCGATTGGAATTTTCAGCTCAGGGTTTATTATTTTGTTTGCTGTTATTGATGTAAGCAAATTTATGAAGTGGTCGACAAGATCTGTTGACGAAGTTTTCACCGTGTTTGTAGCCTGTACTCTCATCAAGGAAGCAATAAACGCACTTCTTGCTAGTAAGTAATGTACAGTTCTGTTGTAGTCTATCTATCTGTCTGCCTGTCTGTCTGCTTGCCTGCCTGCCTCCCTCAAGGCATGGCACATAGCTAACTGTACAATTCTACCTAGCGACGGTGTCTTCGTTAATGGAGAAAGGAGGCATTATATATATCCTCCATTTAATAGTATTCTCATGTATATATGTATGTGAACGACATAATACCTTAGCAAAGTGTTAACTGCTAGTATAGTTCAACTATGACAGAATATATGAAACTTATGTCTGTTAATATAATGATAAAAATGAATTTCGTTTGAGAGATAAGGTGTTATAACGTTAGAGTATTCCCTTCAAACATACAGGATGGAAACTGTTCTATTTAGTTAAGGAATTTAATTCAATTTTGTTTGGCATCAAAAGGAATTTGTTTGAAATTCTTTTTTGAATTTAAAATGTATAGATTTGAGATAATCTTGATGAAAAATCTTAATGATTGGTTGATATCAAGTTAAGCAGTATGAATGTCTCAGCTGACATTTATGTCAATTTTTAAATAAACTTTGTTTTTACGTTTCAGATTTTGAGACAAACTATACGTGTCTACAGACTATTTCAACAGCTGCTTACGATGGAACAAATATATCAATTACCAATGCGAATGACACTGTCAATATTACATTTACGAATACAACAACAGAGGGCGCCCTTATAAATCACGCACACAAATGTTTGACAATTCCTTGTCACCCAGAAAACAGCATATTGTTTGTTTTACTAATGATTGGCGTGCCATGGATTGGTATTACTCTTTTTAGATTTAAAAGGAGGTAAAGAAATATTATTATTTTATCTTCCGTCACTTTTACTCTACTTTCTAGTCAATTTGATATTCGCAAAGAATATTTACATATGACCTGTAGGTGTGAACAGTTCCTACAACTTGGCCAACAAATACACCTTATACCCAATCTCTCGCTGACAAAATGTAAAGCTGAAAATGAAACCGTTTTCGATATATCGTCATGATGCACAAGATGTTTTTTCTCGGTAGATAACTTTTAATTACTTTTTCAAACTGTATTACACCCTAATAGAAAATGACAACACACACTGAGATATCATTACGGATAGGTATTACTACACATCATAGATATGTTTGAACTCAAGACAACATCGATCCTGGAAACGTCACACGAATAAAGAATCTCACATTTAAATCATAAACCCTGTAGTGTACATGTCGGCTCTCAGATCTACAGAGATCTATGATAAATGTAATGTGTAATTTAAATCAATATGATAATATGTATAGTTCTTTATTTTCCATTCTGTAAATTGATATCAAGCCCCCATCATAAAATTTCATATTAATAGTGTAACTTGAAGACTAGTAATTACTATGAAACAAATGGTTATCTATTTATCCATATAACTATTTTCACATAGCGATACTGAGATTTCACCCCTTAGATTTCCTTTGCATTGATAACTGTTCTCCCATTAGTACTGATCGATGCTCTGTGTTAACAGAGTAAAAGCCAGTCAGGACGTTTGGAAATAAACCATTTGAGTTAGTTTTTACTAGCAGATAGTTTTCATTTGTGTATTTGTATTTATCCATACTTTACCGTACTGTCTTAAGTATTATGAAATTAATGAAAATGTTAAAGTATTCAGGTATTTATGACGTCAGTTTCTTATCTTTTTTCCCAATAGTCCGTATTTAGCTACAATACCTCGAGAATTGTTGTCTAACCAGGCTTTGGCAATAAGTGTTCTTTTATGGTCGTTTATCGCAACTTACTGTTTTAAAGACGTACACTGTGAGTATTTATTGTTTATGACTAATTCGTTATGTATATAATACATATATATGGGCACTCCGCCTATATAAGTGTTCGTTAAACATATACACCCAAGTTTCAACCATTGCAAGGGAGGGGTGTCTTGGCAAGCCCCCCCCCCCAACTTTGACAAAAACATTTAATCAAGAAAATGGAAAAAAACCACAAATAATTCATACCTGTATTCACTAGTGGAACCCACTTTTATAGTTTTTCATTTACATAATTGATAACAAAATCCATGGGAAGTTCCCAATCAGATAAATTTGAAGGCCAGGCTACTGTAACTTTACAAGTTCTTAATCCCCACCCTTGTAAGTTCTTAATCCAATATCCCTATCGTTGTCAGCTATTAATCCGATATCCCTATCCTTGTCAGTTCTTAATCCGATATCCCTATCCTCGTCAGTTCTTAATCCGATATCCCTATCCTTGTCAGTTCTTAATCCGATATCCCATTCCTTGTCAGTTCTTAATCCAATATCCCTATCCTCGTCAGTTCTTAATCTGGTGTCCCTATCCTTGTCAGCTCTTAATCCGATATCCCTATCCTTGTCAGTTCTTAATCCAATATCCCTATCCTTGTCAGTTCTTAATCTGGTGTCCCTATCCTTGTCAGCTCTTAATCCGATATCCCTATCCTTGTCAGTTCTTAATCCGATATCCCATTCCTTGTCAGTTCTTAATCCAATATCCCTATCCTCGTCAGTTCTTAATCTGGTGTCCCTATCCTTGTCAGCTCTTAATCCGATATCCCTATCCTTGTCAGTTCTTAATCCAATATCCCTATCCTTGTCAGTTCTTAATCTGGTGTCCCTATCCTTGTCAGCTCTTAATCCGATATGCCTATCCTTGTCAGCTCTTAATCCGATATCCCTATCCTTGTCAGTTCTTAATCCAATATCCCTATCCTTGTCAGTTCTTAATCCCTATCCTGGTCTTATTAACAGTGAAACCATTTCCATATCATGGGGACAACGATGTGTTTACTATCCCGGAATATGGTAAACTTGGGTATTCTGGTTGGTTAGCGTCAACAGGTCTTGGTCTTTCACACGCTTTGATGGTATTTATGGAACACAATATTACAGGCTCAATAGTTAATTCTCCAGAAAATAAGTAAGTTGGATTAAATACACGTGTATAGTACATAATGTTTATAATATATTCTATAATGTTACTGATATCGTAAACTTATACATTTCTTTATAGTCATCAATTCATTCAGGTGTAACTTGCAGTTTCGTTTTAAAAAAAGACAGAGGGTGGAAGGACAGACAGAAAGACAAAGTGGCAGAAAGACAGATTGACAGAAACAAACAAACAGGCGGACCTGACACGGAGATAGACAGACAGACAGACAGACAGACAGTCAGACATACATACATACATACATACAGACAGACAGACAGACAAACAAACAGACAGACAGAGACACTCAGATATCATGTATCTTTTTTTTTTTTACACAGATTCAAGATTAGATTACGAAGTCTTAAATTCATAAATTGTCTATCTTTTGCACAGATTAAAGAAGGGCACTTCGTATCACTGGGACCTACTACTATGTGGACTTCTCAATCTGGTATTTGCTATATTTGGACTCCCAATGGTGCATGGCATTGTGCCACTATCACCTATGCATGTCAGGTCACTGGCCGTTGTGGAGGAAAGAGTGAATTACGGCTACGTACAAACAATGTAAGAGCTAGAGAAGGTGTATATTCATGACAATAGATATCTAACTATACACACGTTAGACTGTCAACAGTCGTCTTGACTTTTTGCTATTGTTGTCGTTGAAATTAATACTACAATAGAATTAACATGGTGTGCGCAGGACGGTCCATGAAGTCAAGACTAGATTATATTTTATGTGTTCGAATCCTCAGTGAGTGAGTAGCGCACGTTCTGTATGTGCATTGTACATGACTATTAGATTGTATGTTATAGGTTATGTACTTGCAGACAACTAGTATTTAAATTCAGTTTTTTTTTAGGAATATGACAAAATATAATCTGCGTCTGAATACAGACTATATACACATATGTAAAAAGTCTTTCTACCTTGGCAACGTTTGTCTATATTACCCTGGATTTTACTTTTTAGAACACAATGTACACAATATGAAACGTCAGATTACACACTGTGACTCATCTTAATAATTAAGAAAGTTCTGTTCGTTTGACCATAGACTATACTTTCGTGTTAGTGTCTACGGTTTGATTGTATAAGAAGTGAGTTGTTTATTTTAAAATGTTACGGAGATAGCTGGGTATGTTGGGGGAATTGTTTGGATAGTTTTAAAAGTACAATATGGTAGGTTTAGAAACATAGAAATTAATCTAATGCTATATGTCTTATTAAATACATTTTCTTTTCTTGTTTTTTTTAGAATTGTAAGAGTGCGAGAAACCAGACTTACGCTGATTATAGCACACGTATTTCTGGGTGTGTCATTTCTACTCCTACCGTTACCATTGCAATACATCCCTATGTCAGTATTGGCAGGGGTTTATATCTTTATAGCAATACAGTCCTTCATAGGTAACCAGTTTTTTGAACGTCTCATCCTCTTCATCACCGAACAAGTACGTATATGTAATTATTGACCTTTGACATCAAACAACAGACATTAAGTTTAGGATGATACACCTGGCTTTCTAAACTACTCTCAAACATTTCAGTTTAAAGGAACGGCTGTTTAAATGAGTTCTCACAGAGAAAACTGTTAGTGAATAGTGACGCCACAAATCACGTGTCTATCATATTGTGTTTACAAAGTTTAACTTAAAAGAATGGAGGGCCGGGTGGTGAGTAGATTTACCGACCGTCCTACCTACACATCACATATTACAAAACATGGCACATGTAGATTTGTATATTCCCCGGACGGATATCTTATGATAAATACCTTGTAGATGTTTTAAAACAAGAACACGTCATCATATATGTATTTCTGGACAGGGGAAATACCAGTGTGTTGGACACCACAAGTCTATGTTAATTTGGTAACTATAGTAACCAGTCAACTGTATTGCTTATTTCCTATAGGATTTCATTTAGAAAAAAAAGTGACTGATAACTTAGAAAGCCAATTAGGGACATTTCACCCTGAGAAATTGATTAATATGATTAATTAGACATTAATTGAGGATGTATGGCGTGTATGACTTCGCGCTCATGAACAAATATGTTATCAAAAATTACAGTTTCAAATTTGGCGAGTGGGCTCTTAACTAGAACTCTAATATTCATTGCAAGTTACAGGACGTATGAAGCTACAGATAACAGGCGAATGTTGGTGCTTAAATACATCAAATGTTTCAAATACTGACATATGCCACATATCAACGTAGTTTTAAAAAAACTGCGTTGCCATGGGGACAAAACAAAGATAAAAATAATGGTATCATAAAACTTACATGTGGCGAGAAATGACAAGATCGATGCCATCCTCGAGAACTTCCCTGCTCGGATAGACATATCTGCCACATATTAACGTAGTTTTCACGAAACTGCGTTGCCATGGGGACAGGACAAAGAAAATAATAATCATAAAACTTACCTGTGGCAAGAAGTTAAAAGGTCGATGCCATCCTCGAGAACTTCCCTGCTCGGATTGCACAGCGACGACAAGTCCATGGCCGAGTTATTAGTCCTATCAGATAGTCAGAGTCCGTATTAGACTGACACCGGGTATCCCTGGATAGCACTCGAACGGAGCCTCCCGATGGTAAACACTAACGTATACTCCATGCACTTCTTGATTGTTCAGCCACTTGTTGACCAAGATAGTTCAACGTGCTCTTAATGTTTAAAATCAAATCATGGCTAAACATGCCACTGGTCTTTTCTCTCTGTCCGCCATCTTCCTCGTGTTTCAGATTTAGATATAAGTGTTTCAGATGAAAAACAGGTGTATTAATATTGTGTGCGATGTTGGAGATCTTGTGTCGAAGACATCGCGTTGTGTTGTTCACATGGGAATTGCCAGGTATATTAATATTGTGTGCGATGTTGGAGATCTTGTGTCGAAGACGTTGTGTTGTGTCCTTCACGTGGGGGAATTGCCAGGTGTATCGTCTTTGTTGTGTCGGAGACGTTGCGTTGTGTCCTTAACATTGTCAGGTGTATTTGGGTTGTGGTTATTAACTCATTCCATTTCTTTTCCTTTATTTGTTCATGTATAGAATGCGTACCCGCCAAGCCATTACGTCAGACGAGTACCGCAGAGAAAGATGCACCTGTTCACGTTCATTGAACTCCTTGAGCTTGTTGTTTTGTGTGTGTTTGGGATATCCTCAATTATCTACATGAAAATGGTCTTTCCATTTCTACTCATCATTTTCATTCCAATAAGGTTAGTTAGCTGTTGAGATAGACACAGAGAGACAGAGTGACATAAATACAGAGAGAGAGACAGAGAGACAGACAGAGACAGAGAGACATAAATATAGAGAGAGAGAGAGAGAGAGAGAGAGAGAGAGAGAGAGAGAGAGAGAGAGAGAGAGAGAGAGAGAGAGAGAGAGAGAGAGAGAGAGAGAGAGAGAGAGAGAGAGAGAGAGAGAGAGAGAGAGAGAGAGAGAGAGAGAGAGAGAGAGAGAGAGAGAGAGAGAGAGAGAGAGAGAGAGAGAGAGAGAGAGAGAGAGAGAGAGAGAGAGAGAGAGAGACGTCACTATACTGTAAAAATGATACTGAGGCCTAAAAAAGATTGTTTGGTTCCAGTTACTCGACCCCATCTAGTTTTTCACGCCAACCCTAAACCTTTTTATGTATTCGAGAAAAAAACATCGCGAAAATTTTGAAGTTTCGCAAGAAATAGTGAATGCGGAAACTGGCATCAACTTAAAAAGACAATATAAAACTGTTCTTCCAATCTGTAATGGCTGTACATCTGATGAGAAGAAACCAATAACACAGAGACCATATGGAAAACAATGGAAAACATAACTACCTGAACTCGACACTCACATATGAAAAAAAATACATAAAAAAGAATTAAAAAAAATCTACCTACCCCACCTATTCTAAAATTGAGCGTAATCGGAACCACACAATCGTTTTTGTTAGATCTAAGTACATTACACATTTTATCTAGAAAGACCCTTTAAATTTATCAGATAGCAATTTAACATTTTGGTGAACTAAAATCGTGTACCATGAATAGAATTAGAATCAGAATTAGTTTAAGCGACCGGTCATTGGAATATTGTTCGTTTTTTCAAACAGGCACTTCATCATTCCAAAAGTTATAGAGAAGAAATATCTGGCGTCATTAGATCACCACTAGAATGATTTCATGTCACTGGTATGTTAAACTATGGACTATTAAAAGTGATTAGGACAACATTGGAGCGGATGTTTCATCATATTATGCGGATAAAAGTATTGTACTCACTGTCGATGAGGACAGTAATCAATAGCATGGTGATCAAGGTTATGTAGCTATAGCAACGAGACCTGTAAATTGCTGGAAAGTTATGGATGGAGACAAATTGGGATTATAAGGTTGACGTAATAAGCACTAGCGATATTGTTAAAAGCTCATGAAAATACAGGGCAGTGGTACGTAAAGGATGCCTTATCAACCGCGTGTGTACGCTCCAATGATATCAAGTATAATCTCTTGGCCCAGAATAACATCTACGCACAGACAAGGAAGACATCTGTAGTCTATGGCTATGCTCAGACCGTCAAACTTGTTTGGTAGTCTGAAGTCTACACAATCGTGCGTTTGATTGATAGTATACAAATGTTGGCCTACCTACCATTTTCTACATTCGAAATCAGGAGGTCTTTTCGATTTGACTTCATTCCATTAACCACGTGCACCATATAACTGTAATAATAGATCAACATGAAAAATCAGTTTTTAACACAATATCTATACTACATAAGGCGCCCTCAATCGACGCTAACTTACAGGAACTGGAATGTTCTTGGAATGTTTACAAACTCAACACAACGTTGTCAGAGACACTATTAGAAAGCAGACTTCTATAAAAACTAAATATTTTTTTTAATCGAATAAACAAGGTTAATGTTGTTTTGTTGTTAAGGTTGGTGTTATAAAATATATAGCTTTTAATATATGCAATTTTGGAAAAGTTTTATTCCACATAAATTCACATACAGTTTTGATTGTTAGAGATACGTGTGTTTGTACTTTTACATTAAAGGGGCACAAGCTGAGTTTATACATTTTTTGGCGAGATTTATGCTGTGTATTTAAAAGTCACTTGTAGTATTCTATCCACTGAAGCATACGTAACCATCACTTGCGATTGCCTGAACTCAAACCGGATATTAAAATATAACTCATAAACGAAACGATGACGTAATTTATTATGCGTATCAAAAAATAGTTTTATCGAGATTTTATGCACGAAGGTTTATAAACTCAGCTCGTGCCATTTTAACCATTTCCCTAGTTCATTATTGCATTGATAATTTTTAATATTTAAGAACATTCCATGTTGATTTTTCCATGTTTTCTGCTTAGAATGATAAACTGTCTGACCCGACTACACATGCTGGACAAAGTTGTAGTCAAATCAAAACTTTCTTGAGAATTAACATATACGTTCAGAGTGAACGGGCAATTGTTATTTGACATACATATAGTGTACGTAAAGTACAAGCATAACCCAAATGTCCTTTGGAAAGTGTGAAGTTGCATAACGCCTTGTACATGCAAAAGACATCCTCAAAAGTGCGATATATGACGTCACAAACTTTGCACAGACATTCCAATTTTCCCATGCAGTTATGAATACCCAAACTAAAGTAATACTACTCTATCTAAAGTGTCTATTCTTCTTTACTTGTCAACACCTTATCTGAATGTATTGGCCATACGAATACAGCTTCATGATTGGCTGTTATTTGGGAAGTTTTTTTTCTCCACAAATTGCCTACATTTACAAGGATTATCGTTTTTGCAAGTAATGTTATTTCAATAAATAAACTATAAATATTTATCTACGGGCTACTATTACTGTTGATCAAAGTAATGATAGTAGCCCCGTGAAAAATGTTGTGGAGAAAAGGGGTTCTGCGATAAAAAAGTAAATATCGGTTGTTATGGTAACGAAACTGTTATCGTTGACATTCAGTCTCTTAAATATCACTTATAGGTGGGCATTATCCAATCAATATTGGTGATGCGAGAGAACTTCAAGAGTCAGTCAGCCAGCCAGTCAGTCAGTCAGTCACTCACTCAATCCGTAGAGTGGGGCATCAGTAAAGTAACTAAATAAACTGTGACTTTGCAAGG
Source organism: Glandiceps talaboti (assembly GCF_964340395.1). Taxonomy (NCBI): domain Eukaryota; kingdom Metazoa; phylum Hemichordata; class Enteropneusta; family Spengelidae; genus Glandiceps; species Glandiceps talaboti. The sequence goes on along the minus strand of NC_135570.1, from coordinate 1,566,483 downwards.
TATTCATCTCTGCAAAATTTGTTGGTTTCATATAAATCAGTGAAACCAGAATTTAACATTTCATCAACTTTTTGATATTATGGGATATATTACAAAGTGGCACACAATTCTATACATGCAATAGAAATATTAGAAGCCATCTAAAGGCACGTACGTAGATATTAGGTCGGATTGAATTATATGTATATACATACTGAATGACTAATTTGCATACCATAAGTTGTTTTCATAATAAGATAATGTGAATAGATAAGTATATAGGAAATTCATATGCAAATATTTGATGAGGACAATAGGAGTTAACGCAGTGAATAGTAGTGTGTCATTTCTATAACGTCGAATCTATTATTATGAAATCAAGAGTATCTCAATTAATTGGATTATAATTGAATTGTTAATCTTTATATACATATGTACACACAACACAAATACGCCCTCAACGGTACACACACTGAGAAAAACAGGCATACACATATCTCTATATACAAAATGTACATAAATACACATACATACAGACACACCACCCACACAGACACAGACATAGACAGACACATGTACTACACATACATACATACATACATACATACATACATACATACATACATACATACATACATACATACATACATACATACATACATACATACATACATACATACATACATACATACATACATACAAACAAACAGGTTGCAGGTTCGAGCCCCGTCGCTGCCTGCTGTTTGATTCTGAGTGGCTAAAGTCCTTGGGCAAGATTTGAACCACGACTGTGCCTCAGTCAACCCAGCTGTATAATTGGAGACCTGGTAGGATGTAGGTTGCAATGTGAAGGCTTTAATCCTATGCGCTTAAATGGCTGCAATGGATTGTATGCTCCCCGGGGAGTTGAGGAAGACTAAAAGGCCGTTGTGCCGTTCTGATTCGAGCCAGGGGTAATAATTGTAAAGCGCTTTGAGCACGGACTGTGAAAGCGCTATATGAGAACCCAACATTAATATTATTATTATACATACATACAGACAGACACACACACACACACACACACACACACACACACACACACACACACAGTCACTCACTCACTCACCCACCCACATAGACACAGACACACACAGACACAGACACAGACACAGACACAGACACAGACACAGACACATATATGTATACATGTATACTTATGTGTCTATGTGTTTATCATTTTCAGTATAGAGTGTAAGTTAGGGGCTACTCGGGTCAATTTTGTATCAGGTTTCAGTTCGTGATTCATTATTTAAGGTTTTTAACACAGTGCTGTTCATATTTGTTTTTAAATCTTTGAATAAAACTTTCTCATAAACATTATCACATTTCTCTGTGCTTTCCCCCCAAAAAAAACTGATATATATAACGTAATATACTAAAGTAAAAGCATAAACCGACTGTCGTTATTAAATGTGAAGTGGCACAATACATGTAAGAAACATAATATAATATGAGTTACTACAAAGTTTGTGGAGCAGATTCCCTTCCCATTCTCATCGCTAAGAGAAAGAGCCCTCAGTGGTGAGAATGGGACGGGGAAGCAGTCTACACATTTTGGTCATGTTTGTATGCATATACGCGTCAAATGGGCTCTAAAACAATGGTTGTCATGGTAATGAATATCTCAGTGTCGACAGGCTGTTTATATATGTACAGGTCACGGGCAGGTTATATGCACTTTTCTAATTAATTCGTCCTGAAGATGACTGCTGCCAATTTTGGGAGGTTCCGTAGCAGAAATTGTGTCACTTCATACTGTACACATGTGTTGCAGACATAATCACGTTACTTCATCAACAGGGCAACTAATCGAGTCACTACATCATACAGAATCAATAATCCTCGTTAACACAAATAAAGGGAGCATTTATCGAAACACACTTATCACTTTGGAAAGTGAAAGAGTCTGTCTGTATGTGCCAAGTGCGGGACACATGCATTGAATTATGAACTTAAAGAAGATTGATTGGGACGTACTAGTTTGAAATCACACGAAAAAGAAAGGGGAATGTGAGAGGTAATAATCGACTGATCAACGTAGCATTAATTCGTAATGGTTATATGATGCCAATGAAGATACACACATTTATAGATGATGTGGAATGAAATCAAACTACATTGTCGACTTTGAGTTTTCACAACATTCCTCAACCCACAATATTAATTCATTGCCGACCGCAGAACTTCTAATTTTGTTTACGTCTATCATGAAACGGTTACTTGAGGGTATAAACACATTTGCAATATTTACAACCGACCTTTATCAAACCGTGATTCGATGGACTGTAAGCTGGAAGAACAAGTAGTATGGTGGACACATGTTGTGATATTTGTACCAATTACTGAATGGCAAACAAACATCAATTTAAACATATAACACGGTGTTTGGAGATCTGTTCAACAGATGTCACAAGAAATGTGTTCACCATGCTGTTTCAGTGTGTATACTATTGGTTAGTATTTGACACAATTTGAAAGAAGTTGTTGAATCTCCCTAACAAAACGAAGAAAGACACATTCATGAATCGAAGGACAACTTACTCACAGAAAGCAGACAGCGAAACAACATTTGTTTGTAGCTTGTATTAAATGTTCATCTGTGCTTGAAAGTTACGATAGCTTACGATCACTTAATATATGCAAAAAAGGAGTGCCTTCAACAAAAACCATTTCGTTAAATTATATTAAAATGTAGTCTTTGTTTTAGTCTGTACTTGTTTTATCTTATGATTTAAACAATGTGTTAATGTTGTAATTCAAGGCACACTTACATATCTCTTTTCCAATATACAGTGGCTATAAGGCATGAACTCTGGTGTACATAATACTCTTCATTAATACAGTAAAGACAATATCTACAAGTGAGGGATGATGAAACAGGACCTCAGCTCTTTGTGAGGGGGGGGGGTATACGGGAAATAGTAACTTATAATACTACCCTAGCTTCATTAGAGAGAGATACAGGGGACGTAAGCTGTGATTATATTGACAATTACTATGTCATTTCCGTGTCAATGCAAATAATCAATGATAATATCTAATATCTGATAATCCCTCTCCCACTCCCTCCCCACTCTCTCTCCCTCCCTCTCTCTCTCGATGTAACATTGAACCATATAAGCTTACCGTGTGTTGTCATTTTATAAAGCTAAGTCATTACAAATGACTGAATGTGTGTTGTAATGACAATATCAATTATGTCATCATCGCCAAATACAGGATGTGTTACATTAATTGATTATTGATATGTGGTAGTGATGCTTGTTATAAAAACACGCCATACATCATTGTCATCAATTTCTCCTTATATATATCGATTTGTATTGATTTCTGTAACAGTATAACGTAGAGTAGCTTCTATGTTACTCCTTTTAACTACTTGTAAGTGGCAAATTGTCCTCAAACACCTCATTAATTTCTCATTTCCTACCTTCCTAATTGATTTTCTGTAAAATTTGTGACAATAAATGGATTCGTCATCACTGTTAATACAGAATGGCTTGTGTAGAAAGTTGATAAATCACGATACACGTACACACTTCATCACTGATATTTGAAAAGGAAACACATGTCACGTGTTGGATCATTACATGTGAGGAAGGTGTACGTGTTAGGGATGTTAAAAATATGGCTATAGGTTTAAAGATTAATGACTTTCTTTGACTTTCCGATTCAAATATAGTCACGTGACAACCTTGCAGAACACTTCGACGATAAGACTACCGGATAACTTTACAATTAAAAATACGCTGACGAAAAGCGATTGCTATAACAGAAACCAGATATTCTTACAAAATCATCACGAGAGGGCGCTTTTCTGTTAGCAATATTATTTATTATAAAAGTGTTTGATTTGTGCAACCATTTGTTAATGATTTAGTATATTGTGACCCCTAATGACTTGTTTTCATATTTTGGTATTTATAGGTGTATATTTTTTGTATCATTCTAGTCGAGAATTATATTGATATTTTCAAAATTTGAAATATAATCGGTGTATTATTTTATACTTAATATTCACCTAAATTAAAGGAGTTTATGATATATGTTTATAATACTAGACACACTATAAATTAGATGAAACTTTCCAATATAAGTTTAAATGAAAAATGCAGACACGTTTTTATTCAGTTCCCTAGCGGATTAAAATACATGTATATTCATGAAACTGTGTATTACACAAGCACAATGTCGTATTCCAGGGAGGGGATTTCTTTCTTACATTTATAGTGAAACAAACTGAATGTCATCAGTTATGGGTGTATATATTACCACAAAATATCTGAAAGGTTGTCCCATGTATATCAACACCTCTGTTCTCTAGAAAGTTCAATCTCTTGAAACATTGTTCAGTACTGTTGAACGATTGTTGTGTCTTTCTGGGGTTATTTATATTGACATATATCGGTATAAACGTAGATTATGCCGGGATGAAGGCTGTAAGTTATTTAATGTGGTATCATCAGACCTACTGTCGATTCGATCAGGAAATTACACAGTCAATTACTGTCGGAATAAAATGGTGGGGTAGAGAGAGATTTATATCGATTGCCACACCAGAATGTTAAAATGAGCAGGGCCATTGTTACAGAGTAAATTACATTGCAATAAATAGATTTCATTGAACAATTTACACCAATTAAGGTTAATTAAATGGGCTACACTAATCATCAAATTGAATTCATCATACTGTGATTAGATATTTTGTAATAAATATTCCATTCAATATTAGACATTAAGGGTTACGGAATATGTATATTTGATAAGCATGTGGACCATCAGTATACCACTATTATATGAACACTTAAACATTAAACGTTCCACGACCATTAATAACATATAGAAAACATTCAAGTTGACAGTTTATTGTACTCTATAGTGACGAGTATGTGCAATTCTACACCAGAGATATATCTTCAACTTAGAGCGTTTCTCTTTGTTACATCTATTCGAGTTTTATGTTAAGGATTGAACTAAGTTCATAATAGTTATGAATTGGAACTATCACCGTCTGATCTGGTATAGCTAGGGTCAAAGAACTATATGCATTGCGTACTCGAACCCTAACGTCATTAAAGGTATGTGTTGTCCCAGATCTTGATGTCAATTTAGTATGCTTCAATTCCACTTATTCTGAATTACCGCTACTTTTGGTTAGCATTTGATCAGTAAAAAATACATATTTACCCACCCACCCACCCACCTACCTCTCTATCCATCTACCCACCTTGCTACCCAACTACCTACCATCCAGCCATTCATCCACCCACCCATCCATCCATCCTGTAACTGCAACAATAAAGTGTTCTCGATATAAAAAAAATTATGAATACATAATGAGGATCCCTGAACCATGACAGCTTTACGAACAAGTTTGACAGAAATGATCCGAACAATTGCATTATCATGGTAAATCCTTAGTACATACAATATATATGTATGTATGTATGTATGTATGTATGTATGTATGTATGTATGTATGTATGTATGTATGTATGTATGTATGTATGTATGTATGTAGGTATGTATGTAGGTAGGTAGGTAGGTAGGTATGTATGTAGGATGTATGTATGTGTGTATGTATGTATGTATGTATGTATGTATGTATGTATGTATGTATGTATGTATGTATGTATGTATGTATGTATGTATGTATGTATGTATGTATGTATGTATGTATGTATGTATGTATGTATGTATGTATGTATGTATGTACATTTTGTATGTATTTTTGATATGTATGTATGTATGTATGTATGTATGTATGTATGTATGTATGTATGTATGTATGTATGTAGGTATGTAGGTATGTATGTAGGTATGTATGTAGGTAGGTAGGTAGGTAGGTAGGTAGGTAGGTATGTATGTAGGATGTATGTATGTGTGTATGTATGTATGTATGTATGTATGTATGTATGTATGTATGTATGTATGTATGTATGTATGTGTGTGTGTGTGTGTGTATGTATGTATGTATGTATGTATGTATGTATGTATGTATGTATGTATGTATGTATGTATGTATGTATGTATGTATGTATGTATGTATGTATGTATGTATGTATGTAGGTAGGTAGGTAGGTAGGTAGGTAAGTAGGTAAGTAGGTATGTAAGTAGGTAGGTATGTACATAGGTAGGTCTTCCTGTACAAACTAGTTTAAGTAGAATAGGTACACTTACAGTTGTATAGATCCATTGATTTGTTTATCCATTATTTACATTTCGAAGCCATATTACATTTTCCATCTCAACTACCAGCGCGTATATATTTTTATTTCAAGTAAAGCGTCACTACTGGCACCAATTACGTACATTTCTACTGTAAATCGAAGTCTTAGTTCAAATCTACGGGGAATCTAATAATCACAAGGTTAGGGAGACATGTTAAGTAAACAGCCATATTAACAAGCTACTTGAGTGAACAATCCTATCACTACGGCTGATCGTCCAAGCTGTTCAGCAGATGTCACCACTATGTTGTTGAATGTCCACAGAAATAGCAATCTGGTGATTTGAACTCAACAGTTTTCGACATTACACAAGAAGCAAACGACATTTAAATTATAGCAACTCGACTTCCTTAGATACTTTGGTACAGGTAAGTTAATATTTTCTTTGTCTCTCTATATAATTAATTAAAATAAATTCAGTCATGTATTTATTTTTATTGAACTGTTTCACTGAACGTTCGTATAATTAAAGGGTTGAGATAAAAGAGAGTAAAACATTCAATAATTGCTGCTGAACTTAAATAAAAACACCCACAGAATGATCAGTATTTTTGGTAGATTAAAAGAGCCTGGTTCAAGCTATTGTTTATCTTAAATTTCACAATGAGCAGCTTTTAAGGAAACCTTTTCTTGCCAGACTTTTAACATGATACCACTTCCTTACTCTGGAGGGTTTTCAATAAGGACATTCTGATCCTTGTGTGTATCTCCCTGGAATATGAAAATGACCATGTTAGACAAGGTCTACCACATCAACGTTGTTTTTTATGTAGAAAATTATACAAGAGAAGACTGGAAGAGAATTTACGTTGACACATTTTGAGGGGTAAATCTAGAGTCACTGTGTAATCTCGAAAATGAAGTCTTTTAAACTATTGAAGTATCGCCTCAAATGTTGCCGATTGTAGTGACCTTTTCATGAGTCTTTCACCAATAGTTCCAATACAAAGATTCATATAATAGAAAGTCTGTATAGTACAATTTGGTAGGGTTTGGTTCAATTTGGTACAGTTTGGTACAATTTGGTACAGTTTGGCACAATTTGGTACAGTTTGGTCGAAGATTATCACTTGGTCAAACGCTATTTATATGTCCACTGTATCAAACCCCTCGACACTACATGAATAATCTTACGATGACAGCGAGAGATGGGAGGAGGCGCTTTGAGGCTAAGAATACGTTAAAATAATGATTCAGGCTGTTAGCCACACCATTTTACGAATATTTGCATAATCGCTACTTGGTGGGTAAAACTTTCATTCTTCCCTACAGCTAAACAGTTGTAAGTCTTCACGTTCTAGAGACAATACCCTCAAGCTGCTGAAATCTTACAAAAGACAGTCTTCTACACAACAGACTATCAATGATGAAGTTGTTGGGCTTTGGGGTTAGTTGGCTATAGTGTTGATATTCAACTCGCCTATCCCTCTGTACTCCAGGACTTACAGATTATTATCAACGCTGTTTCATTTCAAATGTGACGGATCAGTCACTAGTTATGTACCAAGCCCGTCGTGCAAGAACAAGTCGTGAAATAGTCGTACTGCAATACCTGTTACGTAACAATAAATGTACTGCAATACCTGTTATGTAACAATAAATGTACTGCAATACCTGATACGTAACAACAAATGTACTGCAATACATGTTACGTAATAACAATTGTAGCCTTTAGCAGAATTGTTCATTTTTAGTTGTATTTGACAAATCATAATTTATTGAACAATACGTGTGTAATTAATTGCTGACGAGTCGACATTGATCTTTGGGACTTTGCTGTGTTGATACTTAATGGGTTGTGACTGATAATATCAATCGATAGATCAATCAATCAATCAATCAATCAATCAATCAATCAATCAATCAATCAATCAATCAATCAATCAATCAATCAATCAATCAATCAATCAATCAACTAACCAACCAACCAACCCAACCAACCAACCAACTAACCAACCAACCAATCAACCAACCAACCAACCAACCAATCAGTCACCAGTCAGTCAGTCAGTCAGTCAGTCAGTCAGTCGTCAATCAATCAATCAATCAATCAATCAATCAATCAATCAATCAATCAATCAATCAATCAATCAATCAATCAATCGATCGATCGCTCAGAAATAACCGTCCAATCGACCGCTCGACCAAACATCGAACCAATTGCAGCCAACCAACCAACCACTCTCCCAACTGCCCAACTAGTCAACAACCAACCAACCAACCAACCAACCAACCAACCAACCAAACAACCAAACAACCAAACAAACAAACAAACAAACTAAACAAATACACAAACTATTTTCATTGAATAGGACAAAACTAAGCGTACAACCCAAACTATAACCCAGGCAATGATTGTACGCTACTAGTCATTTGACATGGTGTACTACGATCGAAGAGTTTAAACAACATACTATTAGAAAATATGTGAAAAGCACTTTGGAAGGAATATCAAAACATTTAATTATTGTTGACTTAATACTCAATATGAAATAATGCTCAAATATGTTCACATAATTTAACGGATATACAAATTAATATCAATTCTCTGACATTTCCTAGATTTTACTGCTTGTTAGTAATGGTACGTAAGAATATGTAAAACGTAGCGTATCAGCTGTCCCTATACACAATTAATTTTAGAATGAAAACAAACTTGATAGGTCACTTTCCGTTAAAATATCATTGAGATTGACAATGTCCTTAACCTTTAACAATTGAGGTCAAGGTTGACATTTCCATCACCCTTCTAATCAAATATTGAACAAACTAATTTTCACGCTGACGAAAGAATTTGTTTGAGATTAAATTTCTCGTCATGATATCCTATTTATTCAACAAATTAATTGCCCCATTATAGGCGGTGAATAGTGATTATGATACCATGTCGTGTGCTGTAGCTCATGTGGTTTATTGCTAAGAAACGTCAAGGGAGTATGAAATCTAATATCGCCTGTTGTCCTAAGTTTAATCTATGTCACGTAATCTTATTTTGTCGCATGCCTAAGATCTTCTTGTCTAAACTCTAAAATTAAGAAATATGAGTTTATTAGTTTTTGATAATAATGTTTTCCGTGCTATCAACTATATTTAAAACACACCAATGTTACTATTGACGTATTGTATTGGTAATGTTTGTTAATAATACAAATTGCTGTTTCTCATTCAAGCATATCCGTAACTCATTTAATTACTTTAAATAATCAAATTGGAAATTCTGACATGATATAGCCATTATCACGGCCAGGTACACAACAGCTAGATATACTATATCACTATTATCTTTTCACCAAAATGGCTATATATTTAGTTGTCAATACAAAATTGCAATAAGGTGACAAATATGGTTGCTCGCTGGTTGATATTGTTTGTTTTGTTACTCAGAATTTGTTGGCTGTCTTTGCTTGATCGCAGTCAATTCAATGATAGTAAAACGGGTTAATTCCAACAGAGGAGAGTTACTCGAGAGAGTACATTATATGAACTTCAATAATGAAGCCATTAACGTGACGGGAGTAAAGTACATTCCCATCAGCAAAAAAAAGAAGATACTTCACGATTGAAGAGTTCCCTATAAGTCAATATACATGTATATAACTTTCCCCTTGAAAAAGGTCTCAACCTTTCATTGACCGTCTCTCTACCTTTACAAATTCGCCTCCTATGAGGACTGCGTAAAGCTTTGCATCTGAGTTGAAAGGAATTGCATTGAATGGATTTCACTGAAGACAAAGATTGCGGTGTTTTAGATGTTGACCATATTGCGTCACTGTATGGATATTCATTAGTTTAACTGTTGATCGGTTTCAAATGAGGCTAAAGGTAAATAGAATAGACTGCAAAGAGCGAGGTTACGTCTAATTGAACGACTGTGATCACTTAGTAATAATCGTTTAAGATTCTCTCCCACTGTCTATGTCACATTGATACTTTGTAGACATATTATATAATCTAGTGTCTATGACGGAGGGACTGTGGTTTTATCACGCTTAAACTTTCCGTTTCAATACTTTCTGAACTTTGCAAGTCTTGAATAACGTGATTTATATACACTAAACTAGGTATGCAAATTATCACTGGTGACGTAATTGGTCGAACAATCTTAATGTTTTGAACAAGATGTAAAAATCAGCGGGCTACTGAAGTTATATAGTAGACTTGTAGCTAAAGTGTCGTGCCATTATTTGCAGCCACTGACAGGATATATATGTGAACAACCCAATGTCATTGTCATTAATGTGGCCAAGGTTATTTTTAAAATGAATTTTTTACGATTATTTCTGGAATAACTTAGCGATATTCCGATACGCCAGTCTTACGGGAAGAGTGACGTATCTTGTTCATGATTATACTACGACATTTGCAATTTACATTGAAAGAGAGAGAGAGAGAGAGAGAGAGAGAGAGAGAGAGAGAGAGAGAGAGAGAGAGAGAGAGAGAGAGAGAGAGAGAGAGACACACACACACACACACACACACAGACAGACAGAATCATTTCGATAAAATAACGCCCCCAAGAGGTCATTACGTCTTGCGAGTAATGAAATATCTTAATTGACGTCTTGCACTTGCGATCGTATTAACTTTCTACTATTCTTCAGATTTTGGATATCTATGTAAACTTATGAAATGGATATTTAGATACAGAGTGATAATACCAAGGTTTAGAGAAATAGCATGTCTACATATATAAACGAACAAGTTCAATTACTAACAATAGACTGATGGCAAGCCTTCTTCAATGATTCAATTCGAAAGCTTTCAACATTTTCTATAATCAGTCTTCCAGAGAAACGTAGTTGGACTGAGTTTTGAAGTTATTTCCTGGAAAGAAATTCTTATCCAACAAAACTTGTAAACGCCCCCCTCTCTCTCTCTCTCTCTCTCTCTCTCTCTCTCTCTCTCTCTCTCTCTCTCTCTCTCTCTCTCTCTCTCTCTCTCTCTCTCTCTCTCTCTCTCTCTCTCTCTCTCTCTCTCTCTCTCATTCATTGATAATCGGCACCTCAATTCTATCACCAAGTATTAGATTATGGATTTTTACTGATTTATCTGCTAAATGAGGCGTTTTCTACTAAGCCAATACATGTGATAAATTATAAGTGATTGGTATGAGATCTAATATCTACTGGAACTAAACGAACTATACCATGTCATTGTTTCCATGGGTACATGTATTATCCACGTGATTGAAATACAGAATGGATACTAATAACAAACTATCTTTGTTTCAGACTTTTGTTAATACAAAAATGACAAAGAATGTCTAAAATATGATACTTTCAATGCTCACAAATTAGTTTATACTTATTTTTTCTGTATAATTCGATAACATATTCGCTGCACAGACTACTCCAATTTGAGCATTAGTAGAAAACTCGTCAGGTGTAGTATGGGTATATTAAGAGGTTTTAATCTTTATTTATGTTTTCATGATTAAGGTTATGTTTTAATTCTTTCAAATGGAAGTTTGGATTTTATGACTAATCTTTCATATGTAAGAAGTGCTGTTAGTGTTGTAACTGTAGACGCCACACGTTTTGTTTTTAAACTTGTACTAGTTGTAACTTGGACGGGTTCTTTCATAAAAATAACCAAAGATGTATTCACTAATAATTGATCAATCACTTATAAAAAGACATTGTATATGTTAATTAGTGGTCAATATTATCTGTAGGTGGTGTAGTGAGAAGTTTAAATCTTGGAAGAAAGCTTGGTTTTAAATCTGTCACCATGTTAAAACTGTACTAGTTGTAACTAGGGTATCATTTTTCATTCAAACACAATTTTCACTGAACGCTGTTAAAATACCAATAATTAAACATTGTACATGTTAACCAATGGTCAACATTATCAATGAACAGTACACAATAGGTTGGATTCGCGATCGCCGTTGAGAGCACTGGGTTTTTGTGTGCGGACCCAAAAATCAGATTTGATTTGTCATGTATACAGCTACAAAAAAAGACGTTTACCCACAGGTGATACAATAATTATACTTTTTACGATATTATTAGTAAGTTATTGCACCTTTTTAAAAAAGCCTTTCCAGCACTGCTTGTTTAGCTTTCAAGTTACACAGTAGAATACATCCACATTTCAACCACGCACTGATATCACGTACGATTTGTGCCGACTCGGCCGAGTCACTTTTTCATCCACACATGTATAGACGAAAACCGTTAAAATGATATAATATATCAACAAGAAAATACCACCTGTCATTAAATAAGCTAACCTTTGATAACCTAACCTTATCTTAGACTAATGATTCATAACAAGAAAACGTTCATACTGAGAACTAATTAAATCCATCATAAGAATCTGACCTGTATGTATGTACAACATATGATGGTGAAAGTACAACAGCTGCTAAATATGTCTGGTTTATGTAGAGGAATTCTGGCGTCCATACTATCAATACCACTCTAAGACTATAATCATTTCTTACGGGTTGTAACAGAATAAATGACGTCATAGAGACAACTGAAAGCAGACACCTTAACGTTTTACTTAATATGTAAAGTGGTTGATGGAGATACCAGGGAAAAACAAACCCATGAAGTAAGGGCAACTGTTATCATAACATTACCACTTTCATCGCTCGTCATGAATAGTAAAACAATAAAAAGACTTGCAACTAAAAATGTACATCATATATACCATCTCCTAGGGATAGAAGTTTTTAATAATCAATTTATAACTTTGAATTGGTTGATTGGTCTAGTAGAAACTGACATTACGAGATTTTCGAAATGAAAAAGTAAAAAGCGAAAGAGCAAGCAATTAATGAATTAGTTAATCACATAGTTCATCTTGTAAAATAATCAATTACCGTGTCAATCAATTACTTTTAGATTAGTTAATTTCACCGATAAATTAATCAAGCAAGCAAGCAAATAAACAAGTAGGTCCGTATTTAAAGGGGAACATTAGGAAATAAAATATTTCTTTCGTAAACTTTGGGTTTTGGAGAGTCACTTCATGGTTTTATTTGACATAAATTTCACGCAATTACTAAGAAACACCAAATTGAAACTTGTATGACATGTGACTGTCTTAGCAGTGACACAGTGCTGCTTTGTGGCAGTCAGCAGATATGCATGACCATTAAATGATGAATAAATATAAATAACTCCATTCATACAAACATCATGAATATTTATTGTCATATATATATATATATATATCTGCTAACTCATATGAGGTAGTGCTGGACCACTGCTAGGAAAATGAATGTGAAGCCATTTTCTATTTGGTATTTCTTGGCAATCATATTCAAATTGATGTGATATGAAATAACGACATGACTCTTCAGAACCCACGGTTTACGAAAATACCTTTATTTCATTACTGGTGTGGCGTCCCCCTTTAAGGCCATAAAAGAAACGAAGTGTCGGCATGTTGACTGTAAAAAGACAAGATATTTAAGGGAGTTCTTTACAAAGTCAACTATCTAGTGCCAAACTGAATACATAAGTGGTATTTCTCTGAAGGCTTGTTTGTGTAGAAAACGTCTCTTCTTGAATAATGAAATTACACATAGAAGTGTAGCTGAGATCGTGAACAGCATGTAAATCCAATCACTAGACAATTACACTTGTTAAGAATTGTACATGCCCCGTGTCAGTCAACATTAGGGCCTAACATTACCTGAGGACTGAATCTCTTGGGTATAAGGTGTGGTGCCAATCACCTGCTTTATCGATGCTACAAAGATATGATGTTGTCAGTCTTTTGTTCCCTTCAAATTTGAAGTTTTAAGATGTTGATTGTATTGAACAATGGATTCCAATCATGTATAAATTATGTATGCATGGACGGATAGAGTTCCATAATGATTCACAACGCTTTACAGCTGTGAAGTGAGATAACGAAAGAGATCATGTACATATGAAATTAGGTAGGTGGACACGTTTTACACTTGGGGATATACCTGAAAACACTAGAGTCTGTTATCAAAGTGTTCTTTGACAAGGCACTTTATTCTGAGGAATGCTAAAACGTTGCAAGGCACACGAGTTTCTAAATGAATTGTGGAACATTGCAAGGTATACAAATTTAAAAACGAGTTGTCAAACATTGCAATGTATACATGTTTCTATTAAATGGGTCACTTCATTCTGTCACGAATTTACAATTAAGCCTAAACAAATAACTGTTTAGTTCCAGTTACCCCACCCCACCTAGTTTTTCACTGCCGATCGCGACTCTAAACTTTTTTTTACGGATTCGAGAAAAAATAATAAAATCGTAAAAAATGTCAAGTCTCATGATAAATAGTGGATGTGGAAACTAATATCAACTTAAAAAGACAATATAAAACTGTTCTTCCAATCTGTAATGGCTGTACATCTGATGGGAAGAAACCAATAACACAAAGATCATATGGGAAACAATGGAAAACCTGAACTTTTTCAAAACGAATGAACGGCACTGAGTTCAAACATGGCGTGGTTTTTAGATGTCGCCAAATACCTAGATAAAGAATTGGACAACTTTTAAAATAATAGTTGACATTGGTGTAAAGACACTATATACTATCTTCTATGTCTAGAGACGTTATTCATGTTGTAGAGTCCTTTATTTCATGTTCCAGGACGTTAATATTTGTGCATGACCTATTCTTACCTTAGGACCACAGGGCACAGTAATCATGTAATTGATTGATTGATTGATTGATTACAGTAATAGATAAAGACAAGGTTTAGACAAGGTGTCTTTATTCAGCTAATACAAAGTGAGAAAAGACAGGAAGAGGACAACAGTTTATGAACGTTTATTTCTTTATTTGCTTTAATCAATCAATCAATCAATCAATCAATCAATCAATCAATCAATCAATCAATCAATCAATCAATCAATCAATCAATCAATCAATCAATCAATCAATCAATCAATCAATCAATCAATCAATCAATCAATCAATCAATCAATCAATCAATCAATCAATCAATCAATCAATCAATCACATAATCGCTGTTCCCTGTGGTGAGACGCTTATCGACGCTCAGGAGTAGAAAACACGTTTTTGGCAGCTTCTCCTGAACATCATCTCGTCTAGCTTCTGTCAAACACAACTGTATTTTACTTCTTCATGTTAAAAGTTTAGACAATTTGATTATGTTGGACATCATTCTTCCCTGACTACACTGTTCAACGCATATTAATTGACTTAATTCAATTGAATAAACTGTTGACTTCAGAACGGTGAAAATCGCACAATATCCTGCCCATTTTAAATGAAAGGTGCGCGTTAATCGTGTTAGTTAAGTTCCATAACCTTAGTACATTTAGGCTCTTGAAGAAAATGTTGGACTGTAACATTTGTATTTTGTGTTTCACAGAAGATTAAAACTGACGATTCATTCAGTTTAATTCGTATGTATTCGGCAAGAAAGTACGCTGTAATGAAAACACCACTCAGTGATAAACACAGCCTGCTAATGGCCAACCGAAGTAAAACAGATGCCTTCACAAAATCACAATTATTCGTTTACAAAGAGTATTGAGAACGATAAAGAGTTTCCGTTACATCCATAATAGTGAAGGGTATATATGGTCTAATACACTGTAGAAACACCAGACTGATCAGTCTGGCTTTTTTTCTTGTCAGTGTAAGTTTTTAGATACCAACAGTGATATTTGGCTATATGATATCAGGACATATATCTCCATATCAATGTATCTATCTTTTAACCTAATTCAGGGATGTGGCAGTGAGCTGTTATGGCTCATACGTACGCCCCTCCCCCTCTCAAAGAAAGGGAACAAAATGAAAACAAAGGTATCAACTACTACTGTGTGGTTTCTGATAAAAGACTTATCTTCGTTATTGATAGAATTGCTTTGTCAGCTTGCCATACATATACAATAAAGTCCACCTAACTGTACGTCAGCTTCGTTTTCACAGAAATGTAATATGGAAAATATTGCATATCAGGGGTCAAAGGTCATACCGCATGACAGAACAAAAATGATTTGCAATTGCATGTCAACATAAATCTAGTTAGAAAGAGTTTTCAATTATCATAGAACAAAACCCTGCGTAACCTTGTCAGATACACAGCAACATTAACCAGTTTTTATCACCTATTATAATGATTAATAAGTTCGTCATTGAAATACACAGTATTCTGTAATTTAGTCTACGTCATTTTTCATAATATACAACTGTATCCTGTACCCGGATTTTTTCATCGTTGAAACACGGCAGGCTACTAACATAGATCATGCCAAAATCAATCTCTGCTGTTAATATAGCAAGTGTGATATACATCACTAACCTTATGGCTTGAGATGAAAACACTAATTGAATACAGTCAACAGTATATAATGCAATGTAATATTGGCATTACATAGCATTGAAAGACTGCATACAAGACATATGCTAACTGACTATACATTGAATAACAACAAGCTAGACGTACACATTGTCAATATAACATTGTATTGTAATAGGTTATCTGACCCTGTTTGTCAAAAACTAACAGTCAGTGCACTTCTACACTGTGGCTCTACAGACAAAACCAGTCTTTATGATCACTATATGGAACCATATCTCAATGTCTCATCTTTGGTCTTTATTAATTAAAACAATCAAACAACCAAACGGAAATAATTAGTGTAATTAATTAATTAATTAATTAATTAATTAATTAATTAAAAAAAAGACAATTAATTAATATGCCTAGCTACCTAGTTACCTCGGACCCTACCTACCTACCTACCTACATAACTACCTACCCACCCACCCCCACCCCCCCCACACACACACATACAATGTGTGAATGCATCAATATTGATGACGGATGCATGGATGGATGGATGGGTTGAAGCATGGATGTATACATTAACATAACATGGCAAGTCCTGTTTTTTTCAAAGACACTTCCACAATTCATACCGAATTTCGTCTGATCCATATGAAATTCTACTTGTTCTAATATCCAATTCTATGATTGATAACTATAACTGTATCATCTTGACTTATTTCAAATGTTTGTAAAGCTACGATTTCATATCCTAAAAAAATTTCTCTCCGATAATCCTCCAATGTAATTAAGGTTAGTGCATTGCGAAGATGGTTTACTGGCCAATTTTCATTCACCATTCGTTCACCATGGCAACGAATAACACCATGTACATTTAGGTTCGACTACCTGCAAATGTAGGGTCATGGTCTATCAACACCCCCACAACAAGTCATTCATCAAACATTACTTGGTATACAACTAAATAGAACGTTAGAACTGATTCTCTCTGGCCAACGTCTTACTTAATTTGCCCATAAGTTTACACAGATAAATCTAAGTTGTCGACAGTGTGGAGAGCGTCTATTTAACTCAATAACAAAAGCGACTGCTTGATAACAACAACACGTTACGTTTCGATCACGTGTTCAATCACAAAATTCAAAGCAGGGGACAAGTCACATACTATACTGAAAAGAATACCAGTGTCACGGTGTATTGTTAAGTATACAATAGAAAACACGGAGTTATTTGCTTTGAGCTAGCTACACAGTACAAAGAACTAGTCCCCCGATTGTGCTATGTGGTGTGTACAGTGAATGGATGCAGGTAAGTCGACGTTGTCTTTGTTTTTTTTGTTTCCATATAAGATTGTAACTTTTGGAAATAGTCAACATTAAAACCACTGTGATGTCAACAAAGCAATGTCTCTAAATGGATAAGAACTGTGGCAGCTTATCAACGCTCTTTCTAATGTATACTAAAGACCTGAGAATTATGATCGGAAATGACAATTTCTCGAATGTAACAGAGAGTGCAATACAATCACTAGAACTGTCTTGATGTGTAAATTTGCCCTTCCCACACAACACGGGTAGACATGTTATAAATTGCCCTTACTTGTAGCTGGCTGACGACATCTGTCGTAAAATTAATAGGAAATTTAATGTATTATTATGTCAACTTACTTGAGTTCTAATGAACTTGAATTTTAAGAGATTGTAAGAGCTAAAATAGTATTTCCAATTTAGAACTACGCTTGGAACTATTGGCAATATGCGTTTATCTTACGTTGCCTTTAGAATGAATTCTTGTTGAAATAATATTCGTTATAGGTTCCGGAAGCATAACTTTTACCAAAAACAGTGATACACGAAGAGACAAAACGAGACACACACGGTTTTGTGCAGTGTAGTTACACATACATTATCAAAACTCGAAACTTTAGATAAATATGGATTCTGTATAATTCATATCGTTTTATCAGATTATCCCGAAAGGTTGACACCACGATTTGTCTATTTTTTCCAATGAATATTAGAGCTATTGCACAAGTAAATTCCATCGTACAGATAACAAGCAATTTTTCTATAGAGAGCAGAGTGTTTTAACCATTGAAATTTGTTTGCATCGCCAGTGTTCTGTAATCACAACTCAATCTTTAAGAGTTCCAGCAGACTCTGTTTGTGTTTGCCATCACCGTATTGTTATCAACATAGCGTTTAATTGCTTGCTGTAAAAGCTTATTCTCGCCTTTGTTAACTTCTTTGACATCTCCACATGGGTTCAATGTATACAATGTGTACTTGATATGGATGATCGAATGTTGCTAGGGGTATTGAAAACGATTATTGCCGTCTCTTTGTGTTAGCTTACGATCCCTAATGCTTACATGGGCACATAGTAATTGGACAGATAACACTATTGATTATAACTATACAGACTTGTGATGTATGACAACTGAGATCAATTTACTGCCTGTGGCCGTTAGCCCACTACTATTTAGCCTTTGCACCTTGACTACGTGATGAGAACGGATCACAAAATCCACATATTCATTAAACAGGTTGGGGTTGTTTGTTTGGTTTGCTTGTTTGTTTGTTTGTTTTTGTTTGACTGACTGACTGACTGACTGACTGACTGACTGACTGCCTGTCTGTCTGTCTGTCTGTCTGTCTGTCTGTCTGTCTGTCTGTCTGTTTGTTTATTTATTTGTCGAAGTCTTACTTTGTCTGTACTGGCATAACAAAATGTTAATAATACATACACCCCTGTGTGTACACTATGCACTTACAAACGACTAGGTGAACGAGCAGTATTTACGGAGATCTAGAGATCTAGAGATCTAGAGATCGAGAGAGAGAGAGATCGAGAGAGAGAGAGAGAGAGAGAGAGAGAGAGAGAGAGAGAGAGAATGAGAGAGAGAGAGAGAGAGAGAGAGAGAGAGAGAGAGAGGGGGGGGGTGGACTAAGACGTAGATAAATAACAACATACGTTCTCTAGGCCATCACCACCTCATATATAATAATATATCTAAATTCATTTTCTAAATGCACATGTTTAAACGACTCCTCCAGAGGTTTACTAAATTTGGAATTACTGAATTGTCTTCAGATCGCGAAGGGGGATTGCGAGATTTCCCCAAAAGATTTTCCCCCAGGCCCCCTGCTGTAAATTCCTCTTTTTCCCTTAGTTTATATGTGACATGTCTGCCATCCTTACACAGGTCTCTTAATTGACTACGGTCTGTTGATATTGTCCGTCTGCTAGTAACTTTTATTTTATTAGCCAGAAAAAAAGTTTAGGTGTTTGTTATTTCACCTGCTCGTCATTTTAAATGTTTATTCTTGTGTCCCCTCTGACAATCAACCGATCGGTTCGTCTATAGTCTGTCCGTCAAACTTCTTATCTTATTATTCGTAACTGTTCGTCTTTCAATATTTTGTGTTTTTCTCTTTTTCAATCGATATCACGTACTGCTGAAATATCTGCCCGACGTCATACTGTCTCTGTATACCCTGTCGACTGATGAGTATCAGTCTCAATGTTTCTTCTATGTTGTGTACAAAGCAAAGAATGACGTTCAGTCAAACAGAGAACACTGTTAGATGTTGTATATGACAACATCTCTAATACACTTCAAATCGTTCAAACTCTGAAGAAATTTCGTTTATTCGGTACGTAGTCTAATTCAATTTGTTTTACTTACAGTTCAAAATTAAAGGTAGTCTATAAACTTCGAGAATGTGCATGTTAATCGTACATAAATTTAATATCATTGTTGTCGTACTGAGCAAACCACAAATGGTACAAAACTATCAAATGTTATGTACTGTTTATATATAATATTAGATTGTTGAAAGTAGTACATGTGTATTGGTAGTTGGTTTTACACTTGACTGTATATTAGTATAATATACTATCGTCACAAAAAACTTAATAACACAAACATGATTAAATGTAAGATATGTCATCTACTACAGATGTCACGTGATCCAACATCCGTCAACGATTCTCGCATAAAAGCAAATGTGTGTTCTTGTATCTTATCACACGACCATCGTAGACGATTGTAGCTATCGACACTGACAGTGAGAAAGCTAGATAAGGTATTATCGTCATCCTAATGGACCCCTTTCTTAACGAGAGATAAGTCACATGATTAATGTTAACTAGGCAGTGTTTTTCTGTCTATAACAATTATCCACACATTACAACTAATGTTCCATGATAGGTGTGTCGCGACGACAGTGCGCTCATCTTCTAAGCTTTTCAGATCGGGAACATCTCTCATTTTCACCGCAAAAGGATTGCCTGAGTAATACCTACCACGTCACTTGTGTATTCAATAAAAAAATCCCATGCTATAGACGGTTCACTGAAGTATTTGCCTGTATATTGAACGACTGATGACACAACGAGTGCCTGTCATAATGATGAGCCATGTATTTGAATAGGCCCATATAGTGTATGTGATAGAAATCTTGTTGTAGACATTTGAGTATCATTCCTAAAGGCGGAATAGTTGGTTGTACTAGAGTCGTCACTTTGGAGTTGTTCGAAGCTTGATGGATACTGTTTGTTTGCATGTGCTGTCGTTCAGAAATTAACTCATCTCAAATCATCACCAAGTGAGTTCTACACGTAAAGCTATATTTTCCTCGTTGTGTATATAGTAGCCTTACACTAAATCACTCGCCCCCTGTAAGAATCTCACTATCAGAAATGTACTATGCTTCATGATGTTTGATTTACTGTATAAGTACATTGTGTGTGTGTGTGTGTGTGTGTGTGTGTGTTTGTTTGTTTGTTTGTTTGTTTGTGTGGGTGTACTAAACATTGTATTACATTTATCAATGTAATTGTCAATATCACAACAATGTAAACATTAATATAATTTATCAAAATGATTTAGATGTAACAGTCCATAGCGATTGATGAAAACGCAAGTCTAACCTACAGTTATTAGTTGTAAATGATAGAGGTGCTGAAATTATATACTTTAAGATGACGAACACTAAACTAGTTGTAACAGGAGTATCATGTTTGAGATTGGATTGTTAAAATACTAATAATTAGACATCTTATATGTAAATTAGACATCTTATATGTTAATTAGACATCTTATATGTTAATTAGACATCTTATATGTTAATTAGAAATCTTATATGTTAATTAGACATCTTATATGTTAATTAGAAATCTTATATGTTAATTAGACATCTTATATGTTAATTAGACATCTTACACGTTAATTAGACATCTTATATGTTAATTAGACATCGTATATGTTAATTAGGTAATTTTTATCAATAAGCAGTACAGTGACAGGTTGAAATTGCGATCGAGTTGGGAGCGCCGATTTTAGTGTGCGGACCCAAAAATCAAACTGCTACCATATTATATGTATAACTACATCAACACATTTACCCACATGTGATGTATTAGAGTTCAGGAGGTTCGATATTACGAGTAAGTCATGATATACACAAGACAGTGTTAAACAAACTGTTCAAGTTTCAGCTGGAGCAGCTTGAAGGAATTTCAATTCACACAAGAGCTCGTTGTAGATTATCTAAGGCTCATTTATTGACTTCATGTCGTAATACGGCTGTATAGAGATATTGTCTGATCAACTATGTTTGATAATATCAACGTTAACTTTGCTGTACGTTTGTACAACTTAAATGAACTTGATTTTACTATCAGTATTTTAGAAGATAGCAAAAAACACTTTCAGCAACCAGACGAATGGGAAATATTTCAAGATACAGCTTATAGACACATGCTTAGACTTTTGATTGGATTATGATGTCTTGTCACACTCTTATTTCTTAATGTCAATTTTTTAGAAGAGAGTAAGTATAAATTTCAGCAACCGAACAAATAGGAAATATTCAGGATAAAATCCTTAAGTTTATCGTTTAACTGACTAATGAAGTCATGCACTCTATACTTATTTATTTATTATTTTGTTTTTGTATATTTGTGTTTTAACTCTTCTCTTTGAGGAGTAATAAAGAAACAACAACAACAACAACAACAACAACAACAACTCACTCACTCACTCACTCACTCACTCACTCACTCACTCACTCACTCACTCACTCACTCACTCATGAATTATCACAAAGTCATATACTTACGGGGGTAGAGTCATTTCGATGTACTTGTAACATGCCCTTGTTAGCGTTTCTGTTAGTATATGTACTCATGGTGGTTTGCTATATGTACGGTACTACACTTATCTGTAATTTCCTTCAGTTTACAATTTGCCCATTTTCTTCTGGTCAGCTATGTAATTAAGCTCGTCCTCATGACACCAAATTTCTAATTAATAACCTTTGATATGCATAACCTCTCAAGTCTTTACCACCAAACATGACGAGTCCAAGTTGGCAGTGAACTGACACCAGCTTTGCATAATTCTCTGCTAAAACTTTACAGAGATCTTATTAATCATTACATTTTCACGATATTTCATGACTCCTGTCAAACTTGGGTCAAAAAAGTTCAAAGAGGTCATAGAATTAGGAAACTGATCTACTTTTAGAGTTTTGGAGAAAAGTGCTTTATAGGATAAATCCTTTTATCTCCTGCCGATATGCCGGATATCCAAATCTTGATGTACACAAACAGGTTGACATTCATTGGCAATTAAAAGTGCCTTCTGAAGAGTCCTCTTATTTTTGCAATTGTATGTTATAGAAACACTGATATATAATGGAAAACACCGTCGCCACCACCCCATCACCACCACCACCACCACCACCACCACCACCCCATCACCACCACCACCCCATCACCACCACCACACCAAATTCACAAGGTATCATACTTATGCATATCTATTTAGATTTTTTTTTTAAATGGTCGATAAATTTAACCCTACCTGCAATAAAAAGTAGATTATTTTACTACACTGAGCCGACAGTGGTTTTTTGAGATTTTCTGTGAGAGAAAGTACCGAGTTACATATTATAATTTCAGTTAGTTATGTAGAATGAACACAGTTGGTTAATTAAGAGTTTATAACCTATCTATGCTGTAGAAGTCAATAACTTTTCAGTAAGACTATAAATGATTCTAGTAGCTAAGTTCTGATCAGTAACTTGCAACGGTTGATAGATGGTTTATAGACGATTACATGATCCATGAATGGTGTCTACAACAACACTTCACGATTACTATCAGTTCAAACCTCAATATTAGTCGTAGTTCAAATGAGATGGTGATCATCGGTTCTAGTGATCCTTTACATTCACTTGATTTCATTCCATTCACATTATATAACACATTTCAGTAATTCACTGCCCATGTACATTGTTCAAAAAACAGAATTTTGTAAACAAAATGTCCTAACTTTAAGTCTAAGTCCACGCCATGTAACCATATACATTTGTACTTTTGAAGAACATATTAAACTAAAATGTAAAATTAACATTACGAATTCCGCTATCACACACTTATTCTGGTCATGAAACTTGGTGGAGTAGATGACAGTGTAGTCTAGCTGCTAGACCCCTCGGGTTATTCTACTTTCTGTAAAGGTGACCGAAGGTCGCTACTAAGGCTCAGACGGAGGTATCCATTACCTCAGAGCTTTATTCAACAACCCCCAAAAGCACAGATCGAAGGACTTACTACAAGACTAATAACAGATGATATCGTTCAAGTTGACATACAAGCATGAAACTTTGCATAACTTTGCATAACTTTGCATAACTGATCTCAGTGGGTTATGTTGTAAATGGACATTTTAAACGAGTATACATGCATTCGTTGATGTTTACAAGGTTAACTGTAGCTGTAGACATAATTTTATGTAATTATACTCTAGGTTGACCACCAACATATTAATATTAATAATGTGAGAATCCACTATATAAAAACTGTGATTATAAATGTTTAAATTTATCAAATATATTACATTACCAGGGGAAAGATTAATAAAAAAACGTGTTTGTTTCCGGTAACATTATTTCTAAAAATCGAGTAAGCATGTTATTTTTTTTCTATTTGTTTAACTTACTATCTTAAAAGACTTGATTTCACTGGAATTGGAATTTTAATACAGAATTTTTACCGAAAGGAAATATAAATCCTCACCATTTTACATTTTTGAATGTAAACAATATTTAGGATCGGCGACTTAATCTCCAGGGTCGGTTTGATATTCGGAAACACACATTTTTTTATTTGGCCTTATCACAGATTCGCATCCAAGTCGGATGTACCTGTAAGTTTGAACGTCAGTTTTTTTTTTAACCTTTATCATTTTCATTTCCATAGTAACGTGTATGTGGCGATCTGATATTTGCCATGATATTTGTATCATCGAGGTTAATGAAGGAATTATACATACATTCACTGAATATAATATTTACAACGAAAATTACAAAACAGAATGGGAATCACCTAATTTGCAGACAGACACTTCTAACCATTCCCCATACTAAGAAACAGAAATGAATCATCACGTACATTTCAATAACATAAACTAATGTACATATTCTCTCTCCGGTCCATATTACAATCTTTCAACTTCATTCAAAATGGTAACTAAAGTGGAAATAGAATACAGGAAAATAAATTTGATTTCTTTGTCATATGGCAACCACCCATATTATTAATAAAATATACGAGGGGTTACGAAATATATCGTATAATATCAAAGCTCCGAATGAACTGCACCGTGTTTCATCAATCTATCAAATCTATCAAGACAATCTCTGTGTGTCGGGATATCATACCGATCTAATTACAATACTCTATATCAGCTCTGCCCGAAAAAGGTAATATCGCTAATTGAATTAGATTGTACAGTTTCGTATTAACGATGTATACAGGTAAATTATTATCTCATTATAAAATGCATATATTGGTGCAAATGCATACATAATTACAATGGCTGTATTTACCAAAGCCATGGTTGTATTTACCAAAATGGTCTTGACTGAATTAACCTGTATTTCTCTCAAATACGGGAACAGTTATTCATGGATTTGAGTCCTTTAACACAATGCATGCAGCACTGTGAATTTAGATGTCAGAATTTAGACATTTTACATTTCACTTTTGGCATGATTAGTATTTGTTTTCATAATAAATATATCTTACTTTAAAAGAAAGAAAACATTGTAAAACATATATTACATGGACTAATAGTGATGCTTCACTATGCTACATATATAAGTTATTTTTAGAACATGACTTGATACTTGAAAAATTTAATGGTGATTAATATATGGATATCAAATTGTATGTGGTACTATATATCAAATGGTATTTGACTACAGTAAGTTAAGTCGCCAAAAGGTTAAAAGGTCTAGCCTCGTTACTGTGATCATATTCGGATTAATTTTGAACTGACCTTTTCCTGGACCAATATGTTATGAACCTGATGAATAATTACCCGAGAAGATGAGAAAAAATAGAAGGTTGAGGAAAGTGAAACAAACAAACCATTATGGATGTATAAATCATGTTGTTGCATTTCAATCTTGTAGAAGGAACATTACTTTGATGACATGTTGATTATGGTCAATTACCTCCTGATGTATGGTACTATGGATGACATCTACTGTCAGAAGCTAGGGCCCTACCTTTAATGCAATGTTTGAGCATTTTATTTTACCGGGGGAAGATTTACTGTTGACTGCGATGTGTGGTGAACTAGTGTTGATCTCTCTATTTCAACACTATGGACGTGCACATCATCTGTGTTTTTTGTGTGAATATACCGTAATATCATTTGCCCTCAAAATGAGAAGAAAAAAAATGATCAAGCAACGTAGAGCATGACGAAAGCAAAATATTTGGTGATTTTCCCTTTTACTTTCCAGTAGATCACTCTACTGGCAATTTCGTTGGAGAAAAATAAGTACTTAAATCCAACCAGCACCAGCACCAGCACCACTAGCACCAGCACCAGCACCAGCACCAGCACCAGCACCAGCACCACTAGCACCAGCACCAGCACCAGCACCAGCACCAGCAGCACCAGCACCAGCACCAGCACCACTGCCACCACCACCACCACCACCACCACCACCACCACCACCACCACCACAACAACAACAACAACAACAACAACAACAACAACAACACATGTACAACCACGGCAATAAAATAATCAACCAATCACCATTCAGTTGCTGTGTAAATGCAGTTCTGTGACAACTACTATGCATTTTTCAATTGTATTATTTTCAGTAAAGGATTGCATGCAATTCTGATCAATCTTCATACTTCAAAAATGTAGTTTGCTAATTCAAGGCCGACACAATATTTAATACCGACTTTAATTTCAACCTTGCTCTCAGGGGAATTTCGGTATTTCCATCATAGAGTAAGATGGTAGTCTCAGTTTAATAACCTCTTCCAAGGAATACTTATACTTATCACCGATCGATGATATGATTTCCATGAAGTAAATCACCAAATAGACATTTATTGCATTGACCATAATCTAGACACATCTGTATGGAGCTAATATATAAAAAGTAACTTTATTTCTCAACAGCTGCAAATAAATAAGTAAATATAAGCTTCCGTTTTATAGCAATATCACACAGCCACCCTATCCCCTTCTGTACTTGTTCTTTCATGGTTTGACTATACCAGCTTTATAGCAATCTAAACGTCCTACGTAACGATAGAATTCCTATTTCGCTTGTGATTATTTGGATTGCTAACACTGTTTTAGCTGGGGCATGAAGAAAAATGAGGCAATTATCTGTTTCCGTACAACAATATGTTGATATATAGGTTTAGGTGAGATGCCAGCGCACAATAACTAAGTATAGATCGAGCGAATGAACTGAAAATGCAATTAGCCTGCTTCTCCATTCGACAAAATTGGCGGTCTGCAACTGTGAAGAGGTTGTCAATTTAAAGGATATTGCCAGTCCATGCTCTATTACATTGTATGCGTTTTTCCATTACATATAAAATGCTGCTTACACACAGAACTGGCTTATAACCCATATGATTGCTTTGACAACTAACTTAACTGCTTGAAAATAACACAGTGGGTTAACGTAACAATTGAAAGCAACTTATGTTATTTTAATCTAGATGAATATAGAGATGTTTGTTAGCCTTAGATCACAATATTTTATGAATAATTAATCGAACGATATATGGTATGTTGGTATTAGAACTAAAAATTGGTTGAATTTCGACTTTATTTTGTTGAGAGTATGAAAATATAATAACTGGAAATATACTTTTTAAACGTAATACTTGGGGTGGAAACAACATTTGTAACGATTTTATTTTGAACATGAGGCCACATTTTTGTAGTCAGTTTTGATTAACGTGGTCCGAACAAATATTAAATTCGGAAAAGGAGGCTAGTATTTAGATTTCGACAAAATTCCAGTGTTTAAAGAATTCACTGATTTTGAAACAGTCAATATAATCTAGAGGTTTAAACTAAAGTTAGGTTAATGGATGTAAATTATTAAAATCAGCGAAGAAGCCATAGTTGTATTAAATAACAACCAGTCTATTTTACTGCAATATGTGAGGGCCTCGGTCATATATAGGTTTTATGTCTAGAGACACGGTTCAAGTGTAAGCTTTTTCTTAAGACAGATCTTTAACTTTGACCTTGACATTTAAGTTCAAAATGAAATTTTCCCAATTGTGGCAGTTTTGTTTATATAGTCACCATTGAATTGTCTACCCTAGTATTTAAATATCAGAGGTTAGTATTAGACAAGACACTAACCTGTGACCTTGCCCTACATATTCAAGGTCAATTAGCCATTTGATCTATAAATTTGAAGTTTTCATGTATATATACGATTCAAATACATGCAAACCTCAGTGTCATCAGTGAAAGACTGTCTAGTCAAACTGACCTTGTCTCATGCCAATGTTATCTATATATTGGACTAGGTATAGTTATGTCAATTTTCTCCTGTAGTATTAGGGTCAACACTCATCACTATATGTTTAATATACATAGACATTGCTTGTGTTATGTTATGCATTTAGCAGCGAAATGTAGATAGGACGGTGCCTAAGGCACCAAGTAACAGCATATCAGTGATGTAATATGTCTTTGACTGCTGAAGTCTTGTTCAACACGTTTTCGTGAATGGAATACTATAAATAACCAAGAACCAAAATATTACAGACTTTGCCTTGTAAATTGTTAGACTGAGGTTACTATAGCAGGAGAAACATAACAGAATGAGGATACTGGCCGTTTCAAGTTACTGTTCACAGGTGCTGTTTGATACAACCACTTAGAAATGATAACACACTGAATATGCTACATTGTAACAAGATTGAATGAATTTGTCTAAATGAAATGAACTGATGTGCCACTATGCAGACATCAAATACAAACATCAAAACATTGCCATCCACGTGTCTGCGGCTAGTTGTAGTATGAATAAATGATTTATTTCAAAGTAGACAAAATGTAGCAAGACATTGCAATCTTGCTTACTATCTTAGTATAGTGTGGAATATGCAGTCTCTTATTGGTTTTTGCATGGTTGGTCAAACAGAGCCAATGTAAAGTAACATGAAATGGGATGTACTTGGGTACAGACTACATACAGTACACACAAAGATCCAAACATTTGATCTTGTAAAAATAGCCATTTTTTACATGGGTTAAATAATTTTCAACTTTATTTAAAATTTAGATATTTGGGAAAAAAACATTGAAAATTCAAAATGATTAATTGATTCCATGAAAGTTCAGATGATGATGATGATGATTATTATTTTTATTATAAAACTGAGTTTAGATCTAAACTAAGTTTCATCCTTCATTGCAAATTGTATGCGTACATAAATATACTGTAAACGTGTATTCCAGCAACTGTGACTCAATGTGCACATTTGTATGCCAACTGTGTACTTACAAAAGCAAACAGGGTACAGATAAGATGATTTGTGTCGAAGTATTTGTTTTATATCTAACTTGTACGCGGTCTGTCTATTTGGATAACACTAGTTAAGATTGATTGTGCGGCTCCAAGGTGTCTTTCGCAAAATACACAAATGCTTAAATGGCAATGGCATACATAAGTCATTGTAAAGGTCAGCCGTTGAACAGAAAGCCCTGCAACTATAGTTTGAATCCAATATAATTATACAAGGTGTAGAGAACAACACCAGACTTTAGGTCGATTTCATCGAAGAGACAGTCTGAAGCACCAGTCTTCATAGGTTACTTAAAGGGTTTCTTATTAAAATACTCTTTAAATTAGTTCTGTTATGTAAACACGCTGAATCATTTGTATCAACTTAGACTGCTCACTAAGTATTTAGATGTTGTAGAAACATTATATTGTATTAGTTAGCTCATTAAAACATAATTATTTAGTTACCAAGAACTGAGCAAACGCCAAAGTTTAGAGTTTGGTTATCTGTTCTCTTTCTGTACCATCAAATACCTCTATCAGTCTAGCTGTATTAAATGCCGATACGTTTCTGTGTGCGTTATACATGTCCATATTGTGTACAAACGCTAGTCGAAAGGAAGTCTCAGTTACAGACTGTGCAATCTGAAATTGGTATTACTCTATTACTTCATTATTTTAGGATTCCCGGAAAGCTTACTTTGGTGACAGTATTTAGGATTTCCCTTAGTCGTGTGGTAAGATAATAGTTTTTGGTGATCTTTTGGGACATATTTCCTCGTTATTATTGTTACAATATAATAATATTTATGAGAACGAGTCTGTGACGTCAACGTTGGCATCTAAAACTTGCCGAAATCTTAACATTGCCTTGTACGTATATCTAAAGGTTACATCGCATGCAATTACTACGACTGTCAAATGCACTTTGGTTTGATTTTCATGGAATCAAATAATGCAATAATCGGTCAAATGTAAAAACATGAAAATTACTCAACATTCTTAATTTCACATCTTCTGAACATGTATTTACCTACAATTAAAATTCTACCGTGTCGTTAACAGTTAGATTCTCTAACTAATTAACTTTCGCGATGACATTTTTATGTAAATTTTGATGCGTTTTGGGAATTCATGCGTTCTGATACATCTATATGGAACGTCATCATCAATTCGAGAATGCTATGAATAATAATGTTACATGGACATGGTCACGTACGTATCGTATCATCTTATATAAATCACTTTTTAGATTTGAATACTCCATATCTTCACAGGTGTCGTTTTTATCAGTAGATGGTATTAACACTGACGACAGTGGTGTAATTCTACTTGCACGTGTACAGATATACAATGTATACTAAGTGTTAGACAAACAGATATTATTCTCCAATATTTTGACCTAGGGGAACTCGTCACTACGAGTCGTTAGACGAGTAGTGACAAACCCTTAGGTTTTTTTCTGGCTGAATGGACAAAATTATTGGGGAATAATATAATTATAACCCCTTAAGCATAATTCATAAAAATTCGGGAATAATTATGGCGACTTGGAATGTTTGGCTCACATTTGCCTTAGCCACGGGTCGACGTAGAACGGCCAGGGAATGTAATCCCTATTTTCTGCTCAAAGACAATATTTTGGCTTGTGCATGGCATAATAGTTTAAGAATCAGATCGTGACAAGTATACGGCTCTCCATGGTTAATTTCAGATGCAAACTAACAAGTCTAAATTGTCAGTATTGGATTTGGCCGTGTATTACAAGCGTTAGATCTAGATCTATAGCTAACAAGTAGAGGATGATTGGTTTTGAATGATTACTTGTACGTGAATACGACTACATTCTGCAATTCGCTGTCACAGCCAATATATCATACAGCTTACGGGTTGAATACAGAACCAATACATAGTTGTAACGTGAAGAAACTTACAGCAATTAAATTGAGAGAGGCCTCAATTTATTAGACTACCAACCTCTACAGTTCTCTACGGATAGACTACAATATTTGTTTGCTGAACTAAAAGTCAATTCCTCCCTCGAGCAATAAGGTGATTGATAGATCATCAATGAGGATATGGTTACTTGGTAGGAAGTTGTTTTGATTTATATATACATTGCTTCTATATTGGATTACCTAATGGGTACTATCCTTGGTGTATAAATTTTGTAAACCTTCGAGGGTCTCGTTAATTCTAAACCGAGTATGTTGGCTAGACGAAGAGGACAGTGACTGGAAGGTACACAGCGACAAATTTCGTTTAGTGTGCTTGATAGCCCGCAGATTATTGTAAGAACATGAATCTACATGTCAAATCTACACAGGTACCATTTAAATGTTCAACAAGAATGTACTTACAAACACACACTGAATTCATGTTAGATTAATATATGATAGTAAATATAATGTAACGAAACAATGGAATGAATCTTCCTATCAATAAAACGGAAGAAAATCATGTATCAAAACAATGTGTTATATAATACAGAATAAATAGGATGTGGTTGAAGGTAGGAAATAACATAGTCTATTTTTCATAAGTTGTTAATGTTTACATGGTCAAGACTCCAAATACAAACACGATCTCCAAGTGAGACATTCACATGTGAAATTTCACAGTGAGAGTTCGCCTTAGTTATATGACCTTTTTTTCTCTCCGATCACAACAAACACAAAACAAAATTGATAAAGTAAAACAAATTATGCCTAACACAGGAAAATACACAATGTCAAGAAAGTATTTTCACACATGATTAAAATTTTTAAAAAAATGGGTGACAAAAAAGAAAGAATGAGAGAGGATAAAACCCCATATGTTTAAGTTACTAAATCATTGAATTATTGTACACGTCAAGCCTTATATTCAACTACATAGTCATAATATTGTCGTGATCTAATCGCACATTTCCCCACACAAACTTTCATGTCGTACATGTGAACATTAACATGTCGGCACTTCAAGGTTTATAAGTTGATTAAGTACATTTTGTATCCGTTTTCGGATCAACGCATCTACTCAAATTGTGAACGACATAACAATTTCACTAGGTGAGCTAATTTTATTTCCAATTTAGCTCATTTGAACTCAGGTGAGAGGTGTATAAACCTTAATGATAAATTTATTCGTTGCCAATAGCAGATGTCCGTCACCCAGTAGCTTGATCACACTTATTCTTACATGAAGGCGTCAAGTTCATTTGCCATACATGAGGTATACAAATTGTACTTTGTAATCAACCAATACATCAACGGAGAGCTATTACTATCCCATTAAATCAATAAAATGACAATAACAATGTCATAAAAACAATCGAGGGTTGCAGAGGATGGATTTATGTCACAATGTTTTCATGTGTCATTATCAAGTATGTACAGATCAGAAAAGTTTGATACGTTCATTCAAATGCCACAAACTGAGTTTATAAGTGATGTGACTCGAGGGAAGATATTCATAAATCTTAATTTAAGTATTTTAGTTTGATGTAAATGTTGATAAATATCAATGGCATCAAACGTCTTGTAATGTTGTTAGCACAATTGATGTCATGTGATGGGTTTGTAGTATACATATCATCTCAGATACAATAGTCTGAGGTATAATAAATTATGCAATCTGATCGACTAGGTACCATGTCTGAATGCAAGGTTTAAATTCTGTTGATAATAAGTTGTAGTTAATTGTGCTTTAATGTTCTTTTTTTGATAATATGCAGACAGGATACTCACAAAAAAGTTATAAATTAAACTAACCTTTTCTTCCATGAACTATTTGTATTCGTCCACTTGCCCCCCCCCCCTTCCCAAGTTGTACAGACTCTACACTGTGGCGAGCAAAGCAATGACATGGCCTACAACAACTGTATAAACTGCTGAACAAATGAAAGTCAGTCTTGTAACTTAAAGGGGCAAGAGCTGAGTTTATACGTTTTTGCGATTTATGCTGCATATTTAGAAGTCACTCGTAGTATTCTAATTACTGATTCGAAGCATATGTAACCATTACTTACAATTGAATTGACTGAACTCAAACCTGGAATTAAAATATAAATCATTCGATGACGTAATTGTTTATACGTTCCAAAATTGTCGAGGAATTCATACTAGGCAATAAACAGTTCTAGCAATACCAGAAGGTAATTGTAATGGCATGGAAGGCATGTATTGACGTTAATTCACTATAACTTATAGACTAAGTTTAATCGAGATTTCATACAAGTATTTTTACATAAGTAAAAGTTTTATAAACTTTAAAAGAAATTGACGTGGAAAACTTTACAGTAAACTCTAACCAATCCGTTCCGAAACCCAAAACTATAAAATGAAAGTGACAGGATTACGTAATTTGTTGTGTAGGGACAATTAATGGAATCTTGTACTGTATGTAATTACTTTAAACGATAGGCTACGAACAGTTATTATTAGATTGTTGTATTGTTAAAGCAATATCTTATTGGAGTCACATTGAATTAATCAGTAATCATATTGTAACCAATTGCAAGAAAATCCGTAGATTCAATATGCACATGTATTGATTTAATAAATACTTTCGTTGTCACCTCAGAAATATGTACTATTGACTTTATCCTATCCTTGATGACTGGTAAAACAGTTTTGACATATTTATAATTTAAACATTTTAGAGACACCTGGGTTATCTGTGGTCCAATGACATGTTAACACTCTGTGGTTAGTTAGAGAGGTATTGTACTTTGGCAAATATTGTGTTGAACCTAATCTAAAAAAAGGCAATAATAACTACGTATAAACGACAACAAGCACAATATCATATAGGGCGTCATAATGATGATGGTAGTGATAGACTGGTGTCATACATGGTCTAAAATGTACATATAAGTAGACGTGACCAGGTGTAAACTGAATTGATGTTAATGATAGATTGTTGTCATGCATGATGACCTAAAATTTACATACAAGTAGACGTGACCAGGTGTAAACTGAATTGATGGTAATGATATACTGATGTCATACATGATGGTCTAACATTTACATACAAGTTGACGTGACCAGGTGTAAACTGGATTGACGATTGGGATTTTCTTTTTAAAAGTTAATTTAGCATCCTGTTTCCAAGTAATAAAAAGTCAGCTACGGAAATAACTGTCTGCTTTATATTCTTATCTTACTAGTGATTAACAGTATGAATGATTAGACATGATGACTATTTCTCTGTTTTGAGTTAAGTTTAGTCAGCAGCTTTAATACCAAAATATTGGGACATGAATAGTATATTGATCTTCTGGCTATTAGTCATGTTTAGTCACCCTTGCCCTGAATCAAGTGATAACAATTCTGTGATTGGGGAAAAGTTTACCTAGGTCGAGGTATAGATTTGGCAACCCGAAATGTAGACTTTCTGAAGGAATCCCCAACATCTTGGCGATGTAGCAATAATAAAAACGGAGACAAATTAAAACATTTAAAAAATATGAATAAGTCATAGCATGTAAGATTGATCTCTTACATTTATTATCAATCTACTGACAATCCATACAGTATGTGAATTTGCATAGCCAATGCTTTTAGTGAAATACAAAACCAGGGACCTTTAACGACCACATTGACTCGTATATTTGATAAATCCCCGCTAGATTAGACTTCCAATTTCCTGATGCATGAACCTCACTCATTTGAGAATGATATTAGATTGCAAATCCGAAGGCCACAGGTGACAAGATATATCCAAACACACTCCTGATCACCATAACTACAGAGATATGCATTGATAAAAAGTTCACATTGAAGGACATCAAAACTAAGTTAAGAATAAACGGATGGATCCATAAAATGACAAATTATCAAATGTGTATCATTGTCATCAATCATAGAAGTAATTGTGAGTGGTGATAGTTCCATGCTTGATGATCTGGTTGAACTGAAAAACCTTTTCTGCCTCGTCATGTACTAACGGTTGACCACTAGTCACCACTCATCATTTGCATTATCTTCTTAATTTAGATGATTGCAGTGAATTCGTTCCGCACTTTTCAACGGGGATAAGATAATGGTATCTACAGCGCCACTGTTTCTAGACGATTAAGACGACCACAGTGACACGGTGAAAAAGACAGTATCACGAGGTAGGTGACGATCACGATAATAGTGCGTTTATCTTGTCATGGTATATAGCATGACGCAAATCAGTATGAGAAACCGAGACGTGGTGGTTACGTAGACCAATTAGTGTAAGCTACGTAGTAACAACACCGGTAAAGTCACAGTGCGATTATGAGTTGATTATTGTGATTTTAATTGGATAAGTTAAGATAATAATTATTAAGTCACGGGAAATGGTTAGAGTATCGTATACTATATTGAAATTAAAGCTGTAGGAGAAATACGTGAATAAACAGGCGATACAAGGGGTGTCTTTCAACACCGCTATCATCGACATTACCACTAACTCGTCGCTGTATGCATTGCCGTCTTCGCCAGCATGGTATTGAGTCATAATAACACCAGTTTTCTTAATTTTACCACTATCTTAAAACAGTCACCAAAGCGCTGCCGCATTCAACCACCTTCATCATCAATTCTCTCAAAATTGAGACACAAAAAAACCACCATTGCCATCAACAACCGGTATGGCGAACACTACATCAACCCATTAAGTACACTATAGAATATTGGCCACAAGCGGGTTACTCAGTAATAATAATAATAACAATGTTGGTTTTTATATAGCGCTTTCCCACTCTGTGCCCAACGCGCTTTACAATTATTACCCCTGGCACGGATCTAAAGCGGCACAACGGCCCTTTACTTCCCCAACTCCCTGGAGAGCATATATAACCAACTAACATAACCAACTATTGCTATTATATATATCTCAATGTTTAGATCATCATTTTAGGTGATACATGTTCCTACAGATACTGACGAAATAATATAGCATGTTTTACGGAGTAATGGTCACCCTGGAGTATATAAATTTCAAACGTCTCGTAAGGGATTACAACTTCTAATGGTGCTAAATTTGACTTGATATAGTACAGTCACTCTAATCCCATAGTAACATTAAAATAGCCTCTGTTAGGAATATTTACGACTACTCTATTTACATTGGTAAAAGCGTCGTGAAAGTATTGACAACATTCTAATTTATAGCTTCATCAGCTTTATCTAGCTGTATCTTTGTCTAAAACAAAGGCTCATTATTTATTGTATATTAGTAAATTGATGGCTAAACCACACGGAGATCAGTATGCCTGTGTTACAGTGGTATACTCTGTAACAAAATGTTCTGCCTACGTCAGTATACAGGGTATACTGTTATAAAACATACGTAACAATTAACGAGCAGCAAAATGGCGCAGACTGAGCCTCATTTTATGTCATGAATGAAATGGGAAAAATCAAAAAGACCTTCAACTGCTAGTCTAAGCTTTCTGTCATGACAGGCAAACCTTGCTACCCTCCTTTATGTCGTATAATGGTCACTGTGTATATAAGGAGATGAGTAACGTTAAGGCAAATATCTCCTAAAAGCATCAAGTTGAACTCAGGCCACGTCCATCCATGTTTCCTATGTTTATACTGGTTATGTTGCCCATATACTTATAAGTATAACTTTAAATTGGAAACAACAAACCCATAAACCATCACACAGATTGCTTAGTTAATGTGATGGCAGAATTAAAATATAAACAAGTCAATGTGTG
Source organism: Glandiceps talaboti (assembly GCF_964340395.1). NCBI lineage: Eukaryota > Metazoa > Hemichordata > Enteropneusta > Spengelidae > Glandiceps > Glandiceps talaboti. The sequence goes on along the minus strand of NC_135570.1, from coordinate 1,529,411 downwards.
ATCTTTATTCATACTTTGGCAACCGTACCCCCCCCCCCCAATAGAATACCGCCGTCCAAAAAATAGTATAATGACAGAATAGTGTGTGACATGTATCATATATTATGGTACGGTGTTCACCATACAATGTAAATACAACGTTGTTGATATTATATAACGTGTTGTAGTGGATAACAGCCGTGGCTAGTATTGTAAACATACTGGTAGTACAAAACTGACAGCATCTCCATAGAAATGAACCCAAGGCCAGTCATAGCTTAAAGATGAATTTTAAATCGACAACGGAGCAATTTTAAGTTATTTGATCAGAGGTTTTCTTGCATTAATACGCATCCCGTATCATTACTATAATATATTTGTTTAAGGACTCTGATGATCTCTAAAACAGACAACTGTTTATACAGGGACAGTCATGATGTGAATATTTAAACCGTCAGTTTATCGCCTATGGGAAGCAAATGGTAGATCACGTATCACTCTGCAGAGTGTACACACACTCGAACATTACAGTTATCCGTGTTTCTGTATGTATGTATGTATGTATGTATGTATGTATGTATGTATGTATGTATGTATGTATGTATGTACGTACGTACGTACGTACGTACGTACGTACGTACGTACGTATGTATGTATGTATGTATGTATGTATGTATGTATGTATGTATGTATGTATATATGTGTGTGTGTGTGTGTGTATGTATGTATGTATGTATGTATTATGTATGTATGTATGTATGTATGTATGTATGTATGTATGTATGTATGTATGGAGGGAGACTGGTATCTATTACTTTACACACTAGTTAATGTTATAGTCAAAACTTGGAACTTTATCACTATGGAGACACTTTGACCGATATTGCACTGCTATCACCAAAACATGCCTTTAAAAAAGCGGTCAAATCCCATCTGTCCAGTAGGGATGTTGAAAACACGAGTTTATTCGTTATTAGTTTGTTTGCCTCCATGTTTTCTATTTCTTTTACCCTTTCTCATTTCAAGTAGTTACACACCTTTGCTAATCCCGCCACTATCTTGAATCACTACATATCTGTACATATTTGTGCATCTTTTCTGTCGATTCTATTGATTTACTGATCATGAAATGAACTAATGATAATCTATAGGTGTCTTTCCTGACTGTCTATCAAGTGAAATTTAGACTTTTTACGAGAATATATACCAGGGAATGGTTATTAGCCCCAAAGGATGAAGTCGGAAAGGGTTTCACTCGTTCGCGTGTGTGTAAGTGCTTAGACATATATGTTAAACAAATTCAGTTTTATTCAAACTTAGAGAAAAGGTGGGCATACACTTTTTAATCAAACTGAGCACAAAGGTGGGCATACACGTTTTAATCAAACTTAGCGCAAAGGTGGGCATACACGTTTTAATCAAACTTAGCGCAAAGGTGGGCATACACATGGCCTTTAGTTTAGTGACATTATGATAGTGGACAGGTCAAATGTCTAAATCACCCCTTTTCTTCTTGCATATCACACTGTTTATATTATTTGATTATTTGACTGTTAATTTCTTTCAAATCTTATGCACACATAACATTGCTATTGGAACATACATCAAGATCTTATACGAGGGATAGCATGGTCCGAAAAGTATATAATAATTGGACTTATATCTTCGACGAAGACTTGTTCTTGACTCGCGTATATACCAGATGTAACTAACTGCATGGTGCACAATTACAGATGATTTTAATTTGTTTGTTAGAATTTTAACTAATCGAACTATTGACCTTTTATTAAAATACCCAGACCATATTTGTTTTGTTATCTTTTATTTATTTGTGTATCTCATTTAAAGGTCAGAGGTAAGAAACAATCAATTATATGAAAATATATCGGGCCAATGAGTGTCAAGAAAATGGTTCTCGTTAATACGTAGGAGTCGTTTTGACAATCAGGTTAATTAAAGTCATATCCACGTGTACCACTGACCGTTACATTATTTAGTCTTGCAAATTAAATAGAAGCACATTATCTAGGGATCTGGTGATTACGATTGAATGGCAACAGACTGTGGATGGACGTAGACTGATTGGGATAAATTGTAGGGCCATAGGGTCATCTACATGATACACACATTGTCTAAACTACTAGGATTGTACAGAGCAGTAAACATGTTTAATTTAAATTTGAAAACAGATTTACTTTCCAGCTTTATCTGAGTAAAGTTAATATATACACAAATTGAATTATTCAAAGGTTCAGTATAATTTATAAAACTAGGAATTCAATGACCTGGTACATTTGTACAAGTTGTTTCCAGATGACAGCGGTTTAAATATACACCGGTAATATATTGTTGCTGCCAAACTTTGGATAGCAATCATAAATCAGAGAGTCAATCTGTATAGGTGTGATGATTTCTTCTTTCCATGTAAAATAGTTGTTAAAGTCCTTCAATACTATTTATACTGGTATGGGCAAGTGGCAAACCTTTCCCGCTTTCTCAACGAGTGTCAAGACTTATCGTCTGAACAGGATGTCAGCTGAAGTATACCAGTATACTTATCGGCACTTATCCTTATTTAAATTCAATTGTATTTCTTATTCTACAAACCCGTCATTGGTAGTCTGACATGCTACTAAATCTTTACCAATGACAAGAAATCAGGCGCTATGAACAACTCTGCAATGTATCATTAGTTTTATTTCATATCAGATTATATCTTTTATCAGTATATGTAATTCCAAAGTGAAAACTCACTGTCGACTCGAATAATAATTGGATCTTGGAAGCGAACATTCATTAGCGCCTGCTTGTTGCCTCTGGGAAATACAGACGACCCATTAACAGATAAATTTTGAATTCTAAGAAATAGAGTAGTTTAAATTAAATTTTGACTGAGTTGAATTGGCTTTAGCTATCAATTATATTTCCAATGTTTTAATATTTAATAAACTATTACAATTGCAATTTCTTTAAGGTTTATCATTGTTTATGTAACAGCAGTGATTTATACACTCTCTGATATTCAATTCAATTACCAATTCACTAAGCCTCTCTTGTTTAAGTGTTATTTAATTAAATATTATCCATGCTTCTCTAGTTAAGTGCTGTGTCTATGACTAACACATCTATCCTATCTAGTTTTCCCAACTGATTCTACTCTTTGTGCCATGTGACAGATATTGAAAAAGCATCCAATTGCTCTTCAAGCAATATTTAATTAAAATGGGTAAGATAAACAATGCAGAAATGCCAGGTAATAAAATAATTGAGGGATGAATTCTTCCGAAACTCAATATTTATGTTTTGTTTAGTCATTATACCAACATAACATGTGATCAACCTTGTCACCTCACACAATAGGTCAACCTACTAAAAACTCCAAGTTCCTACCTAGTGATATCCATAAGTATTACAACTTAACGTCTGATTGGATGACTTGCAAGCAAGATGTAAGTACGTATCCATGTCTCGCTAAATACTGCAAACTTCTTTTCCCCGGTATACTCGGACTTTACTTTTATCAGATACTATGTTGAGTGAACAGTACACAGTGTTACACCTACAGTGTATATCAATGGTTCCACATTGTTATATCAATGGTCCCACAGTCTTATATCAATGGTCACTTCAACTTGACTTCAACCTACAGCCATTTCTTCCCATTTGGTTCCCCACAGTGTTATACCAATGGTCCCACAGTGTTATATCAATGGTCCCACAGTCTTATATCAATGGTTCCTTCAACTTGACTTCAACCTATAGCTATTTCTTCTCACGTGTTCCCCACACTGTTTTAGAGTATGCAATCGTGTATGTTGCAATGGTTAATCACACAAACGTCGAAATCTCTTATTTACTTCTACATTTTATCTGAAAATACAATCTGGTGCAAAGTATGCAACCTCACTCCTGACGCCAACTATTAAGTAAATAACGAAAAAAGCACCGTAATTCCCCCCTTTTTCATAAATTAACCGACGTGAACAAACCACTAAGTTGTTTTCATTTGGGATACATTTTGCAAGATGACATGACATTATTTGAAAGATTAAGAAAATTGTGAAGTAACTCTCAGAGTGAGCTATTCTAAGTATATTATTAAAGTAGAGGCCTTACATCTATGAGTTCTAACAGTGTATTAGCTACAATAAATACAAACGGTGGAAGTATTTGAAATATCATGGCAAGCATCAACTACGAAATAAATGAACTTTCAGTTACGTTTCATAATTTTCGAACCACAGAGCTCTGTACGGCGCATAGATAACGCACCCTCCTTGCATCAACATAAAGGGCCAACATACGTGACAAGCTATTAGCTCCTCGCACTAAAATATATGGCAAAAGAGGCTGTGTCATATAGCGCCAAAATATGACGACTACGGTCACTCACGGAAAAGAGGTTGTGTCGTGTGAAAGTGACTTTTTTGCGGAAGGTGCGTGTTAACGTTGTAAATGGAAAGAAATTGTGCGTAATTATGTTTTTATCATACTAAGCGTTCTATTGCCGATAATTACTAGATAGTCTACGAAATAATACCAAAATCTACTTTTCGTACTTGTTCAACTGGATTGTATATGCTAATTCCTCCGCATTATCTCCCGACCATTTAAGTAAAAAAATAACTTTCTTTAGTCATGAGAAGGGATACTACATCAATGGTTTGTTGTCGAAATCATTAATGTTAGGTAGGGATGCATGGATCCTCATATTGGTGGTTGCACAAGAATAAAATTCCTGCAAGTAAACAATTGAGGATGCGTATAGAGGAGTTCTTTTCAACTCTCCTTTTAGTACTTAAGTATTCACAGTATAACCTGATAACTACTGGTAATTATTTTTCTTGTCCATTTAATAAAACAGATAAATGATCACGTTTCAACCATGGTCACCAGAAGAACTGCAATAAAAAGTTGTGAACTTACAATAGATGACTCTGTAAACCAAACTATTTTGTATTTATGTCGATCTTGGATGTAAATAGTATGCTAATAAACAAGGATTTGACGATTTTCAAAGTCATTGGACCATTAATAGTTCCATGTTATAGACATCATAAATCAATACCCATGTTGTCCCAATGGTAATTTACATACAGGGAATGATCACCAGAAATCAAATGCTTTTGAAGAAAATTACTGATCTTTTCATCCCATAAGTATATATAGATAGATATATTTTCTATTATCCATATTCAAGTAAGCCAAGCATAGATTCTCTATAAGACACAATCAATTGTCCATCATGGCTATAAGCCAATTCAACTTTCAATATACGGTATCGTGATGAACAAGTTTATCACAAGCTTTAACGAATCGTCCAGTCTGCCTTACCGTCCTTCCTTTCTGTACGAATGTTTGTATAAGCAGTTCGATATCCTAGCTGTGTCACCTTCTCTCGACTGTTGGTGACTTTTAGTCCAAACCTCTTATTCATTCTGGACTATTACTGGTCTTTATGATATGCGTTTACCCATGTATTGTCATCCTACATGTATCATGGCCTCTTCTTTCACATATTTACTGATTCATCTACCCTTTCATGTCTATCTCCATATGTATGTTTTCATATGTTCTATGTTATATTCCCTCCCTGCCCACTCTTTGTCTCAGTTGGTAGTCTTTGCCACCACGCACATGTCTTTACTGGTCCATGTCTCCCCACCCTACCTTGTCCTATACTCATAACTTTGCTTTTACTGTTATAAAAGATTAAAGTAAAACTTTTGCCATATACTGAAACATTTAAAGCAATCTGTCACAATGCCATTAAGATGTTGGATGTGATAGGATCAATCCTAAATCAATTTGGTACTGTAGAAAATGGAGTTTTGTCGCATAACCTATCAGTTCATCGATAAAATATCAAACCATGTATAGTGGTTAATATTAAGAATAATAAATCAGAAGAAGGGTTCTTTCACCTGTCACTATTTAGGCAACGTTATTGTAAATCCCTTTCATCTCACGTATGCAGTAATTTCCTATGAATTTAAACAGATTAATCTTCCATTTTCTTATCGGAAGACAACTACCCAGTCTTAATTTGCCAGCTAAATATGAGACTATTGGTATATTTATAACATTGAATGGTGTGGTTATCTCATCTATTTACTACCGGTGTATGTGAACGAAAACTGACAAAGATAAATCTGCCCCGGCGTAATCACATCAGAATATGTACATTATTTCTTCTATTATGAAAAGTCTAATTAATGATGTGTTATATGTGGAAGTATACGCTTTAATTTTTTCTTCCTCGTTTAAATGTTATAAGAGGAAAATTACACCTTCGATAATATCAAATTATTTGGCTGGAAGTGTTATTACATTTGGTTCGTGACAATGAAACTATGACAGGCAGGATATTAAGAATAATAGTCTTATTGATAATGTACGATAAAATGAAATCCAGTTGCAAGGATAACGATAGTTTTATTTATAATCAGCGCATAGAGGTTATGAAATTAAATCATCTGCACTGTCGTAATCTTCATCTTACTTTGTATAAGAATGTGCATTTCTAAAGCTATTTAAGTACTTGACAATGTAAAGACTGTTTCATAATGGATGGCCACAAGAGGATGTTCAAAGATTGTTTACGGTCTTTGAATCGCAGTGTCTATGAACTCAATGCTCAAATGCGTATGATCTTAATGTTGGCAGACCCATCTTGCTCAAACAGCGCCACCAAGAAAACACTGAAATGTACATTGATATCGAACCCTATGCAATTTATATAAACACTTGCACATCATGGATAATAGACACATTTAAAAGAAGGCATGGCAAATGATTTTAAAAAGAGGGGTGGCATTTGTTCGTTTCGAATAAAATATTTGATTGGGTAGCTGTATGGAAAGTGTCACTTTCTTTTGTTAACTTTTACCGATTGATTTGTCATTTAATCTTCGATGGCTCTGTGGATACTGACGTAGGAAAATCATTAATTGATATTACAAACTGATTACTCGTTTGTCATCAAATATCAACTTTATGGATTGTTGATAGTTTTCATCACTGGTCAACCATGAATCCCTCATTGTGTAAAGTAACTTAAATCAGTTGTAGATAGGCACAACGAATTACCACAATTAAACAAAAGATACAGGTAGCTAGGTTTTAAACGTACTTTATGAAAGAAATTGAGCGAGTGTACAAATCTGCTTATGCTAAGACTGTAATTTGATAAAACAGATAATAATACATAGTCACTTCCTCACATACAGTGTAAAAATATCATTGCTTCTTGTACTTATTTGGTCCCTAATTTTGTTTAGAAAGCGATAATAACACCATCAATTTGCAGTATATTTTTATGACTTAGCAGTCACGTGTATGTTGTAATACTCGTAAAGATTTGTCTCTGTAATAACGGGAAATGAGCAATTTATGGAATGAGATTATTGAAGCGTCAGAAGAATGGGTTTATCATTCGTCAAGCTAACGTTCCATTGATCTGACAAGAAGGACATTAAATTGAAATTGTTTGCATGACCAGCCAGGCTTAAAGATCTAGCGGTTTGAACAAAGTATTTCTTATGAAAACATGTCATAAGTACTTTGAATAAGCCATGCATGTTTGGAAATTAATAGCTGTTTTTAAGACCAATAAAGACAACAAAGACCACACGGCTATATTAGGAATACAATGTTTTCCCAGGGAATTTGAAAAAGAAATATCTCGTGATATGAAATTCATAAATAGTAATTCCTTAAACTATGATTTTTATATGAAGATGATCGAAATGAAAGACAGCCTTGAAGTGGTAAAGAAAGCTATGAAATTAATGTAGGCAAGATTTATGACCCTGTCATGCACGATACATCATACATCATATAAGTTGTCAAATGTAACGAGAACACAGACAAGATGGATCCAAATCTGTAGAGCTTACACAATACTGTGTTTGCAAATATCATTACCACTGTCAATAATAATTAGAAGACTATACCATTTCACAAAAGGTACATCATCAAGACTGAACAATTGTATGTTTTATTCCTTTCTTTAAAGGTATGTTTCTATGGAAATGATTCGTGTTGATTACAGCTGCGCTAGATGAAACTAATGTTTTTTCCTAATGTTTTGATAGGTACGATAACGTACTCGCAAAATCGTACACCGTGAACAGTATAGCATCATCTGTACGATAAATCAAATCAAATTGATTTTTGGGTCCGCCCCCAGAAATTAGCGAAATCACTGAAACTGAAAACTATTTCAGTGAATATGTTGTTGTTATCTGATAGAAAAATGATACTTTAATTACACCAGGACAGTTTTAACATTGTGACAAGATTTCAACTTACCACTACACTACCTACAGATAATATAGACCACTAATTAACAGATACAAAGTCTTTTATTTTTTGGTTATTTGATGAAATAAATATCCCAGATTCAGCTAGTGTAGGATTAAAAGGGATTTTATTTGACCTCAACTAATGATTTCTATGTTGTACAACAATGATTGATATGTACATGTGAAGTGATGATTTGATCGCAATTCAGTCTCTTTAGAATGTTTTCTTATGAGGAAACTATGTTTATTTGAAGTGCGACAGGTCTACTTTACGTCTTATAAATGAGAACATTAAATGTGTTTAAGCAATGATTATAGTAATTTGTGGTATTTATTTTCAATTTAAAGCGTCACCATTGCATCAGTTCACAGTATGGAGGTAGTTCTTTCCTAACATAATGTATTCTAATAATGAAAGGCTTATTATTGATAGGCAGGTATTATATGGGTATACAAATATTGAAGCTCATTTCAACTAATGATATATTTCGAAGTAAAGACCACCACAGTCAAACATTTGCACGCTTATCCCGTCATAATAACCGAAACCTTTGTCGTTTTAGCGTCTGACTATCGTTTGGTAACGCGTTCTCTTAAATCTAGATAGTTCTTTGAAAGTGTCATATCGCGGTTACTACATTAGGAAAACAGTATAATGACTCGTCATGTTACTGTACGTTATGCTGTTAAATATTTGGGGAGACATTGGCATGTGATCGATCAAATGTAAATTTGCAAAGAATTTGGGGAAAACGAAATCAGTCCTTTAGTAATTATTGTATATACGATACTTGCAAACCAATCAGGTTGACACTATATATTGTAGTACAATGACTTTAGACTAGACATTCTATAGTGTGTATCACCTTTACGATTTTCTAATCACCTTAAATGGAATCATGATGTATTTCGTAAGTATAGGGAGTCTATTAAGAATGGTGGGAGCTATGGGTATCAAGAACACATCTGACCGAAGATATGTAAAGGTTATATACCACACGTCTTAAGGCACTCAAAGGTACAACAATATAGAATAAACTAATATCGGAGATTACCATGAATATACACTTATTCCCTGCAGTAATTGGGCTTACTTTATACACAGACCCGTGTTGTACAAGTCTTGGCTAAGTCCTCTTTTGTTACGTTTGATCAATGTCTCTTCGCTTTTACCAATCTTTCCTACATCAACTGTTAACGTGGATTGTATCAAGTAGGTAGAAATGAGATGAACTTAACTATGAAGTGCCGTTAGGAAATACCATTTCACCTCCGTCCTCATACTCTATTACATTTCAGTTCCATTTGACTCAAACCATAAATGTAGAGAACAATTCTTTCTAAACTCCTTTTGATTCACATTCTCATGTGATAATTCTTTTAATCACACACACACACACACACACACACACACACACACACACACGCACATACAGACACACAGACACGCACACACGCGCGCGCGCACACACACACACACACACACACACAGACACACACACAGACACACACACACACACACTACTTATTCCCTGCAGTAATTGGGCTAACTTTATACACAGACCCGTGTTGTACAAGTCATGGCTAAGTCCTCTTTTGTTACGATTGATCAATGTCTCTTCGCTTTTACCAATCTTTCCTACATCAACTGTACTTGATATTTAAAACCCCATGAACTATCCTAGTGCTCTTCCATGTAAACCATGATTTCTTCCTACCATTCTATCATTACAATGACATTTGAACCAAGTACTTCTCAGGATATAACTAGTGCGATGATTACTAACAATTTCTTTTTTTTAAATATTAAAATCATGAACGTCTTGACATTGTCAAATTTGAAACCTGTAATATTCCATTCCTCACTTCCCATAACATTTTACCCAACCTACTATGAGCTAAGTTTGGTTTCAATAATGAAGACTATTCACAGGCAACGATGACATTTATAGCATTAAAGTGCCACTTTGGATGAAGAATAAATGTGTAGGCGTGAAAAAGAGTAGTCTGGTAGACCATGTTGTCAATCATTATAATAACCTATCCTATATGTTTATAGATTTACTGGTATTACGTAAGAGCCGAGTGAGCACTGTGTGACGTCAGTTATGCTTCAACAACGTTGCACATTTTTGGAAAACGATATCGCGTATTTGAAAGATTTTATGTATTGGACTTAGTTTTTATTTTAGTGTAATATTAAGAATAGTGATTTGCTTCAATATTAAATAACTTGATTTGATAAATATTCTCCTGATGTACAATTAATCTTCATCATTTTCGCACCGATACTGTAGTTTTATCATTCCCTGGTGCTCACCATATGGTAAATGTCGTTTTGATTGACATTAACCGTTATAGTGTCTCTCTCGTCTCCCATATGAATCTTTAAAAATGTAAGAAAGAAACATTAGTACCGTGTCGATTAATTTGTTACAATATGCTGAATAAACCATCACTGTTTTGATGTGTCTGTTTTAAAGAGAGTTGGCGTGTCATTAATTTACATAAAATATTCTCTAAAAAACTGCGAAGGTTTGAAGTTGTATCTAGGCCCCTGGGCATTGTATAAAAAAAATGTTTGGTGTTAAACTCGAGAAAAAAATCTATGAAAATTGCCATCTGTTTAAGATATAGATTAATCACCCTACCGATTAATAACCCAAAGTCTGTAAGCACAAAATAAGTCTTACAATTAAAATGAAAAGAAAGTGCAAATTAACTGAGGAAAGAAAAGAATTGTTTGATTATTTGAACAACAAAATACGAAAAGGTAAGTTATTTCTTCACGCCATCAATATCGTTATTCAATATTGCACGAAAAGCCACACTTTAGGATAAATTAACGCAGGTGAATTGAATTATATGTTGCAATATACAACAAATGTTACCATTGAGTTGATAAATATCACATCCAACTCCTAACGTAATAACTGTGACGAAAACATTTGTCCTTACAATATACAGACTCTACTACTTGAATGATTACGGATTAAACCATCCTTTCTCGTCTAGATGTAGACATCTGTGACATAGTCTAATGTAATTTCCTTGTAAATATACTGATTACTGGTACTACCTCTAACCCGTCCTAGGGACGGATCTAACTACGTGTTATAGACTAATACTCGTCACCAGACAAATTGATGTTCTTGAATTTACCATATCCAAGATGGAAGTACATGGACATCATTTATATTTGGGATGTTTTGTAATATTAAACGAACACGAGAGGAGGTATGTTTATATACATGTACATGTGCATACCTTAAAATGTCACATAAACCATGACAACAGTATTTCATATTCAACATTTCCGTTACTTTGGTGATTGACATCATTAAAGCTACGCCTTAATGTTCTTCATCGATACTGGTTTTTTTTTGGACGATGTTCTTATACCAACCTACCCATCACATCTGCCTACCTACCTACGACGTACCTGCCTCTCGACCTACCGACAAACTTACATACCTCCCCTATTCTTACACAAACACATTGTCATACTCATATCTGGCATGCTCTCCTGTGGGTGTTTCGTTACTTAGAAATGTGTGTTTATTAGCACCACATCTAACAATAGAAACGGATAATTTGTATACAGTGAACCTTGCTATATATGATATTGTGTGTTAACATATGACAACCGGTAATTTGGAGACCATCGACCGACATTTCAATCATATCTGGCACTTCACTCGCAATATGATTTCATAAATTTAAACCATCTGTACAGCTGCGATATATTTTCATTGTTGAGTATAGGATCACGTTTACATATCGGACATTCATGTATGACGGAAATACAAGGTTGCGCAATAAACAATTATTGCTTCTACAGATACCTTAACTAAACAAGTAGATATAACTTAAATACATCAAATGGCATATAAATAACGACTGTTGACATAACTATTCCAATTGAATTACGGTGAAAATTCAAGTTTTAAAGAAACCCGTTCACTAAATTACAACACGATAGTGCACATTTAAGTAGCATATTCGATACTGTACTAATATCACGTTATGAAGTTATTCAATATTCGTTTTAGAAATTAACAGCCATTGACCAGATTATATCTAACGGGAGTAACTGTCCTCTACGTGGTAGTTTATAAGTTAATTAGATAGTTGTACGCTTATCAGGTAGCAATACAAGAAGTATGGCCATAATCTTTATCTTCGGATTAAATAATATATATACAATAATGAGTTGAAGCCTTTCTTAGAAATGATATGTGTTTATCCAATACATTTTAAGTAGTGAACTTCTATACACTATGTTGGTGCCTTGAGGCCTTTGTGTGTGGTATTGCTTTAAAAATGATATTGTACTCAAAGGACAGCTGTAATGTAACCATCAACCTGAGTACAGATATCCTTGGTTTGACAGAATTTAAATTTATTCATTCAATTGTATACTTGATAGTGATTCCCTTAATTATGTGATAAACCATGTTTGCCATAAAGCTGTACACAACCGTGTTTAATGTAATGACTTGATTCCAAGATTATTTACCACATGGTAGATTAATATGGTATACAGCCATACAGCAGAAATTTACAGTTTTGATGAGTTTATTCTATTCGCGAGAAAGGTATTTTAACTACTGCACACATTAGTCAAAACTAAATACGTTGAGACTGGACACGGCATTGTAGTCTGAAATTACACTTATCTTTTCATTTAGACATTTCTATGAATACACGAGGTCACAGTTCACATTAATCTGTGTCTGCTCACTTCAAACATTTAGACTGCATTACTTGAAAGATACTTTAAATTTACAGATATATTTGGATGACATGAATTGGAATAGTAATCTCTAACAAGAAAGAGAAATATTCTATTTATATCTATTTGTTTGACATTTTCATCCGTTCATCTAGATGACTATATTTAGTGGGTAATCGAACTAGAAGACATATGTTTGTTTGTTCGTGTTTTAAGGAAGGAAATTTCACACTCAGCTGTCAAATTTAAGAATTGACGTTGTTAATGTCATTATTTCAAAGGAATAGGAAAACGTATTTACTTTGGTCCTAAAAGTAATTTAAATGGAAATTTTCATAATGACGTTGAGTACATTGAACAAAATGAAATATTTTCCTGATCCCCATCACATTTCCGCGCTTCTATTTATCTTTTATTTCTATCAGGAATCTGACATTTCAACTCAAGAGAACAAATAGACGTAGAAAATCGATTTCTCAGGAAAGGAAACACTTCAGAATTTCATCTCTGAGCAATTTACCAACATTCAAATAATTTACATCTTCAATATTTAGAACCGTTTGAAATCGGCCGTTGTGCAATTTCTGTTACTGATTTACTTCTGACGTACACTTTTATAAAACACAACCAGTAGATTGATTCATGGTTGATTCATATTGGTTGGTAATAACATTGGTATAATTGATTTATAAAATAGATATTCTACTTGTACGTTCTTGTTTTCAATAGATACAGTATCGGTATTAGCTTTATGAAGCATACGAAACAATATGTTTAACATACACACTTAAATTATACTATAAAACACAGACACACAGACACACACACACACACACACACATATATATATATACATACATGCATGCATGCATGCATGCATACATACATACATACATACATACATACATACATACATACCTACATACATACCTTCCTATACATACCTTCCTATACATACCTATGTATGTATGTATGTATGTATGTATGTATGTATGTATGTATGTATGTATGTATGTATGTATGTATGTATGTATGTATGTATGTATGTATGTATGTGCCTGCCTGCCTGCCTGTCTGTCTGTCTGTCTGTCTGTCTGTCTGTCTGTCTGTCTGTCTGTCTGTCTGTATCATGTTATATGCAATGGTGTGTATACTATATGACAGCTATGTACGTATTATTCAATCTGTGTCTCTAAAGATGACTATGGGACGGGAAGGAAGTAGTTTTCTAGAAATACGCTCCAAGTAGATTGCATGATTGGTTATCGAACCATATAAAGATATAATGTCATACGACTAATAGTTCTCTTTGACCAAACCCTAATATTGACTCGAAACATTGATCATTATGTAGATAATGTCTTTAGGAATACTTGTACAGTTAGTGTTAGTACTTCATAACGGTTTTGTACCCAGAACGAGGCTCAGTATTGTCCACACATTATTTGTATTGAAGTAGCGATTAAGGTAACGAACGAGAAATGCATACTGATGGTATGGTAAATTACTTCACTTGAAGTCCTGACGTCACATGATATGTCAACTTCTTAGGTTAAACCTTCTAGTTAACTTCTCTGTATGTGTGTACTGCAATGGTGTATCGCTGGGTAACTGAATATATTAATCGTGATTTCAACCTTTCTGTATTTCATATAAACAAGTGATTAACCTAGGCAATCTCTTTTTAAGAGTAAAAGCACAAGATAGAGTTGTAATGTTTCTATCGATATCTAATGTTATATATATTCCCTACTAATTATAATGAGTTAAATAGCGAATGTGTTCACACATTGAGACTAGTTCTTTGGCGAAACGTCAGGTAAAACAAAGAACGTGTCAGAAAAATATAGCACTGGAAACGGAAATTTGCTTAGCTTTAAAAACATTTCAAAACAAAAGTACGTTTCGATTGAATTAATCGGGTACTAGTCCCTTTTCCTAGTAGATATTATGAAATATAAATAATTAAATTAATTATTATGCTGTAAGTGGTATATTATATTATAAAACGTATTCAAGAGCCAAATATGTACTTAGACTTAAATCTAAATATATTGACATCAAAGTCAGATGCCGAATATTGGAAGAAAATGGGGTTAAACGTTATGTACGTGCAATAACAATGAAATCAGAACGGAAACGGCTAAATATATATTTGCACAGCTATATGATTTTTTAAAAAACAAGTATGCACTTTGAATAATGAAAGGTTCCCGACACCAGTTGACGGAATGCGTCACATGGTACAAATCGTGATAAGAATTAGAAGTCGAGGGATTAATGTAACTACCAAACCACGTTCAACAAACTAGATGTAATTATCAAGTTTGTTGTAAGCTCATCAAAACAATTCAAACCGCTCGGAATAATGCGATTTCTTTTAACAAAAAGCAATTACACAATTTAGTATGTTCCTGGCCATTAACATGCTATGTCAGTGTTGTTAACTTATCGATATACACTATACGAAAAGTCCTATTTGACTATGTCTTTCCCACTGGAGTAAAGCTTGAGCAGAGGATCGGATGTGTAAATGTGGTGAGTGTGAGACGAAGTTCCACCTTTGACTTAATTTATTACCCACGGTGACCTCTCCTCTGGGGCTTGTAAGCAGTCAAAAGTGGTACGGTGACTCGTACTACCCCTGGACAGAGATGGTTGTTAGGTGGGTCACAGGTAAGGTACAGGTTGGATAAAGGTGGATAAATTATACTTTTCGTGTCGTGATATAGACCAGAATATCAAAGAGAAAGAAATGTGTTAGTGTATATAATTCGATATGTTTACATTAAGCTGTTTCCACAAAGGCATTACCTCAGTTAATATTGCAAGGGAACGGTAGATAATTATAGATAAACACTATCACTCATATACAAACGACCTTCTCAATAAAGAACTCTCGACTAGACTAATTACAATAATTTTCCATTGCCTGTGCATATTGATTTCTGTCATTGGTGAGTTTCACACGACTACTTAAAAAAACAACGATATTTACATAAACTAAGCAATAAGTGAAATGTATTGTACAGCTATCAATTATCTTATCGTTGACTTTAAATATAAATTAGTACACATACAAAATGGATATAACCTATCATCGAAGTATTAAGCTGGTTCCTATTATTTTAAGATTAAGACTATGCAATCGATATTGCTTCTCTAAGTTTATTACAACAACTCAATTTCACTGAGTTCATTTGCATGGCTTCTAGTTATTATAAAGCTACACACGAACATCATGGCGTTTGTATTAGTTCTTCAATACTTTCTTCGTTGTCATCTCCAGATGTTGAAATGTTCCGTTTCTATTTCGTCTACCTAACATGCATAGATGACACATATTCTTTTCTCTACAATACGTTTGATCTATTCGTCGCCACAGTGTGAAATCTATGTCAAACACTTGAACGTATGTATCACCGACTGGAGATATTGATGGCCATACTGTTTAGATTTATTGATTAACGTACCGTCATTCTGGGAGTTTTGGGAGTAAAGATATCAACTTTGAGATTGTTAACCTTTTGTATAACTCGAGTCAATGTCAACATTGTTTAGGGATATAGCCCAGAGTGTTCGTTTAGAATCACATTATGTTGATCGTTAAAATGGGATGTCCATGTAATGATATCCTCTAGCGATTGTGAAAGCTTTAATCTACATTCATCCAAGCAATATTGGCATGTGGTTATAATTCATACATTTTTAATGCCTTTGTGACAGTAAATCGAATGTTTCCTTAAGAGCTTGTCATAACGGCAGATTGTGTTCTATTTCAGCGGTTCGAATATACCAGCAGATTTTACGTTAACACTCACTTGTTCTTCCAATATATATCATAAGTCTCAAGGTTTTTTTTTTTAAATTGTTAAGTCGAAATGAAAAATCTTAAATGATTATTTACAGTCATAGTCTACAAGACAGGCAATCAGAAAGGTGCAACAGATTAATGAGTGCACGATGCAAATGTACATCACAGTTGTACTTGCATGCATGTTACATTCCATTGTAAACATCGCAATCACCTAGTCTAACTTTAGCAGGCAGATGATCACAAAATTCAAATTTCAGCTCTTCCAAAAAAAGGTGTTTCGACAGTCGTATGGAGCTATTTGAATCCTACAAAGCGAAGAGAAACTTTTCAATTAGCATTCTTCAAACGTGTGAATGCTGACAAGCGTTGTAAATGTCACAATGTTTGATAGTAGGTTGTGAAAATCTACACTTTATAGTGACAAATCGGATGACAGCTCTAGTGCTTAGTATAAGTCAAGCCTTTAAACCCGATTGTGGTATTTAAGTTATTGCTGATCAAAACTGACATATCTGTCATATTGTGAAAACTCAGATGTTGCTGTGCTTGTGACGCTAAGATATCGACGCCAGGGATACTTGCATTCTTATGCGTTTCGACAAAACACATTTCAATAGCTAAAGATATTCACATTTCGTTCCAATTGAATAACCAAACTCAGTCTGATAGAATACATCTTGTGCAGGTCAAGGCAATCTTAGACCAAGTTCTTTGTTAAATGGAAACATCTCGTGTTACATAGAGTTCTTGCCTGTGGCAATATTGCAATAGGCCAATTCCCTTGAGTTATTGCCATAATGTACTATGCCTATAAAGCTATAGCTGAATGTACCTAACTGACATGTGAAAGCGTGAAAGCATACATTATTCCTTCATCATGGTAAATGTTATGTAGTTTTATGATTTAATACTTAAGGGATGGTTCGACTTGAATCATTGACTGTTTGTATAAATATAATCTTTCTGTCCGTCTCGTTGGGCTTCTCATTGGAATGTTGTATCAGTGCATTGGTTGAACTAAGCAAACATAGAAAAAAGGAACATGTCTAAAAAATGTACTCGGAAATAGCAAATGGAATTTAGTTATCCAAATTACAAATTGATGTACTAACATAGTCATCTCTAACTTCAAATAGTTTGATATCTCGGCTTTTGTAAATCAAGGTCGGTTATTTAATTGGATTTCATCCTTTAGTAATGTTCCCGTTGTGGGATAATTGAATCTGTCTACATGCGAGCAATCCGCCTCGCCCCCGTGTGTACAGTTCTCTCAGCGAATTACCTTATCCGTTTCTCACATTGCAATCTATACGCAATTCCATTCCACCATACTCTTCAATAGTAGAGCCATCATAGATCCAAACAGTTTCACATTCTATTAGTGTAGTAGTGCATGGTATTTATGTACATGTTAAAGTTCTAGTTGATTCAATTCCCTACCCGATTGTTTTTATCGCGGTATCAACCATATCAAACATTATATACGAGGGATTAAATAAGCAGGTAGATATTATGCTTTCTGCACTTAAACCAGGAGCATTGTGTACTTAAGTAGTAAATCTGACACCGCACCTGTGATTTTCACCGTATTTAAATTTCTATTAGTATAACTGAACTAAAACATTCAGTCGTGGTTTAGTCGCCTGTCTGTCTGTCTGTCTGTCTGTCTGTCTGTCTGTCTGTCTGTCTGTCTGTCTGTCTGTCTGTCTGTCTGTCTGTCTGTCTGTCACTAAAAAATGTTTACAAATATTCTTAGCAACAAGACCAATAACGGTATACTGCAAAAGTAATAACAGAGATAGGTGGGTAAGTGGATAAACATACAATCAGGGGAAATGTTCAGTGATACGGCTTAACGAACAAAATAATTTGAAAATCAAGTCTTAAATCCAGGAATTCATGTCTTGTATATATTGCCAGCCCTTTGCTTGTGCTTTGGACTGCAATATGATACATTTGACATGGGATAATGAAGGAAAATACTAGCAGGTCAAGGTAATAATTTCAACGTCAAAGGTATTTTAC
The DNA here is from genome assembly GCF_964340395.1 of Glandiceps talaboti. Taxonomy (NCBI): domain Eukaryota; kingdom Metazoa; phylum Hemichordata; class Enteropneusta; family Spengelidae; genus Glandiceps; species Glandiceps talaboti. Next base: position 1,510,549 of record NC_135570.1, on the reverse strand, counting down.
TGAGTATGCAACAATGAAGTGCATTGCTGGAAAATTGCGGGTATGACTGCGTAATACATTGATCATTTAAAGTGTACATTACAAACCCGGTTGTGGATTGAATTGAGGTTCAAGAAGACATTATTTCTTACAAAGTGTAATTTCACCAAAGACGTTAAACATTGATAGCCATACATGAAATGTGTCGTGACAAACGCAATCTCTATAATTTATTCATCCTGCATGCCACACAAAATAGTGTTTTAGTCGTGCCATGTGATACATTAATTACACGCACTACTTTCTACTGAACTAATCTGTGTTTTTGTATCAGTGGGGTTACTTTAATGTTGGAAATGAAAATGTAGGAATTTATATATGGGTTTGGTTGAACATTGTGAACATCACAGTACAGGAATGGATGGAGCCTTTGGTATTTCCAATGTATTCGTCACTGATTTATACATTTTAAACTCGTTAGGCAGTGCATTAATTGTGCATTTCCCTGGTAAGTGTATGTCTTCATAGAATGTCAACGTCTGTCACTACATATTCATCTGTCTTAGTAATGTTAGATTTGCTCAATCCCCAGGAAAGGGTAACATTAATCCTCATGTTGATGCATTATTGTTATTTTCCATAAGGAATTGTTATGTTATGAAAACTGTGTGTGTGTGTGGGGGGGGGGGTGTGCGTGTGTGTGAGTCTGTGAATACGGTATTTAAATAAACTATTCCAATGAAACTTGCCACACATCTGAACTGTTTAGGTTTTGGTAAACGCCCTGTGGATATTGATGAGTCATTTGCACAATTAACTATTTGCAGTAATTAAACTCTATCTTCGCCTTCGATATTAGTAATTTACGTATTTAATGTTTCGGCGATATTATTAGGCAATAATACTATGCATTATATCTCTCTTTGGTGGAATAGCTGATTAAATTAATTAAATATCGGTCGTACGAAAATAATGAATAAAATCTTAAGTGTTATGATTAAAATTGCTACAACTACAGAGTTGGTCTACTTCATTTTTTGTGATGATATCAAATCAAAGTAAAGTGTCAACTATTACATGCAATGAAGCAGTACATCATAAGAATAGATTGCAGATTTCTGACATTTCCCCATACATGGTGTTTTGACTTTTACGCTGGTTCACTTAATTGTTGCAGTCAAGGTAGATAGGAAAATATTCTCTTCATTTTATTTTAAAACTGATCCCAATATGAACAAATTCCTTCTTTATCAAAATATGATATGGTGAGTAGTATTGACCATTGAATTTCCATCCTAAGATATGATTGATATCAACAGTTATTGACAATCTATCGTACAATGGTGCAGAGAGGCTTTAAATCACAGTGTACGTTTTGATATGTAAAACCAACACAACTGAAGTTACTTTTGGTGATTAACAAGTACGGGTTATATATATAAATGTGGGAGGCACTTTTCCAGTTTAATTTAGGAGCGGAAGCTTTGATGTTAATATTGTAAACCCAGAATCTTCAATATATCTGGCCTGAAATTGACTTTTTAATACCAGTATTGAATATAATTATATAATGTACAGCAATTTCTGAAACTTATGTTTGTGACGTAATGTTTTAAAGGTTAAAGTATGTGATTGTGATATATATTCTCATTTAGAGGTAAAATGGTGGTATAGAGAATAGTACGCCTACGTTGGACTAAGATTGCATATGCCAGTGAAAATGACATAACACTACACAATGACTTATTTTGATAAGTAATGAAATGAAAACGAATTTTATCTTGTAAATTGTAATCAAATTAATGATGTGCGTAGTGTAGATGTATGAATAAAGCATTGACAGAATTCACTAGGGTAGTTTCAGTGTACAACCAGTACATACTCTAGCTTGTACGTGTTATTGTGTCAATTTCAACATAGAGAGACTTTGCTTTGAGAGCCTAATAATCCTAGCAAAACGAAACACACTTAAAAGGTTTCTACGAAGAGTGTCGACAAGATAGACAGACTTTGAGACGCACAATATCAAATTTGTCTGCTATGGTTAAGTATTTGTAGAAACCTTTGATGTGGTCTCTACTTAGTAAATTGATGTGCCTTTCACTCAAAAGTTCGATTGTGTCAAACGGCTCATCTCAATCCTATTTTGTAATGAGAGTAGTATGACTATTTGATGTAAGTAACTAAACATGATCATGAATTGTGTGCATGTCTGGTCACACCATAGGACCTTCAATATACATCCATTTAACTGATTGGATTCAGGTAACTCAGAGGATTTGATACATTTGCAAAATACACTAACGATATTGGCGATATATTACAAAGTTCCTAGTTTCAATCTCTGATATATTAAAATCAAATTTACACTATTATCAAATTCATCCGTCAACGCATTCAACTGTGGAAATCACTACTTTTATAAAATGTATTACCTTTTATAATTTGATAATAACAATGAATAATACATGCTGTTTTTTAACAACACTGGATATGCAATTACTTTCATTGCATTTACATTACAAGGATTCTAATTACCTGTTCTTGGTACCTGTGAAAAATAGTTGAAACAACCAATTTATACGTTAAGAGTGATTACACATACATATTGCATGAAAAACAGTAAATAATTCGCAAGGTCTAAATACAATTTGAAATTAAATACATATTATGTTCAATTGTTTAACTGTTGAAGTTCTGCACAAATACAAGTGTGTACATTTATCATGCAAAGAGAAGCCAGTGTTTTGGGTCGACCATCAATCTAAAAAGTTAAATCTTATTTGCCTAAAGTGTTTCTATTCGAAAGAGTATCCCAGTGTTATCAGTTTAGTTTGAACTCTGACCTTGTATTACATGTCAATGACCCATTGTATATATAGGCTACGTTCATTTTCCTTAAATTGGGTCAGAAATTCCATTAAGGTATGAGTAGATACTGTTATGTATGGTGTTATGTATGAACGTACGTAGTTTGGGAGATAAGTGTAGGACCAGCAGAATTTCGACATAATTAACAACACATTCCGGTTTGGTGCTATACTATATTTAGACGTAGAAGTGTCTAAAGGTAGTTATTTAATACTGATGTTGACCCTCCAATGATCTTTTCATTAACCTGCTCTTATGACTGACCCCAACAATACTTCAAGCGTATTCAAGTCTTTATCTCCACCAAACAATGCTTAAAAATGTCTGATTTAGCATCAATTCCGATAAGTGTCCAGTAATCCTTAATTTCAATGAGACAATGTAAGATTACCGGTACAGTCTGTCGACACACACAGGAGCGACGCCATTTGTAGTTGTACTGGTATACTCGAATACTTGTGGCATATACCGCCTGATTTCGACAACTCTTATCCTACATCATATGCGATTTAGATGTTAAGCAGATGGACTCAAATTGCATCTTAAGAAATATTTATAAATATACGACTCGAAGACGCCTCAACATTTAAAAGGGACACGAGTACGAAACATTTTTCAGTGTGTGCATTATTTATGTCTTATGGAATTAGCATTTCTACTTAACCTACTCATGCTCTATTACGGAAAAAAAACTTTGAACTTTGAACTTTGAACTTTCGAATTTTGAGCTAAGAACGTGAAGATGAGAATGCCCATACAGAGCAACGCTTGATTGCAATGTTACTCCTCTCTTGGTAATGAACATTCATTTGGCATTAACGATCAGTGGAAATATACAGAGGAAAGTTTCAGCAATAGTTACCTTGTCATCACGCATAAAACAAGTAAGATAAGATAAGATAAGATAAGATAAGATAAGATAAGATAAGATAAGATAAGATAAGATAAGATAAGATAAGATAAGATAAGATAAGATAAGATAAGATAAGATAAGATAAGATAAGATAAGATAAGATAAGATAAGATAAGATAAGATAAGATAAGATAAGATAAGATAAGATAAGATAAGATAAGATAACATAACATAACATAACATAACACTCTGTACTAATTACCAATTGGTTCTTGTTATTTGTGTTTGAAATTGTGATTGCTTTGTGACCTGTAACGGGTTTTAAGCAGCTCAAGTGGTCATTTCCTCACACTGAATAATTCAATTTCTAAATGGAGAGATGTTCAAAATATAAACATAATACACAACCAATAAGCTTATGTTTTTAAACATTTCAACTCGACCTGCCACAATAACTGTAAGTATAATTTCTAATATTGAAAAGATATATTCACCAGTTTGAAGAGATATAATGTGGATACTGTTGATTTAGTATTTTAATGGATTTGAATACAAATAAAGCGCCTATACTGTGATTAAATGGAAAGCTGGCTAAAATGCTATGTATTATCATGATAATGACTGCAAGCATTACATCATCATCATCATCATCATCATCATCATCATCATCATCATCATCATCATCATCATCATCATCAACAACAGTAACAACAACAACAACAACAACAACAACAACAGCAACAAAAACAAAAACAGAAGAAGCTAGAATTATCATATAGAACAGTTACTATTCCTACTCGTTTTACTGATTACATAGCAATTCTATGTGGTAAATTAATAATGAATTAGCCAATGCAATGGCTTTATTATCAAACGCTGTACACACCACGACCTCACATTTTCGCAAAGAGGGGCTGTAAATGCTCCCTTTCATACCAATCGTGGAGGCTGAACAGAGAACCAATTTAATAATCATGGCATCTATGTATATCATAGTTTGAGTGGCACTGAGGTCTGAGTGCAATTCTGTGCAAACCGTACCGAATCGAAATTGAAGTGTGTTCAAATAGCAAAGAAAATGAAACGTGACCTAAGGTTACTTTTCATCTTAGACGAATGTAACATCATCTTAATATTGACAAATTCAATTTTGTACTGATGGAATGACGTTTACATACGTTGAATGTGACGATATAATAGATTAACAATGTTTTCACCAAACACTAACAGGCATGTTTTAGCCCGAATCAAATTCAAAAGTCTTTTGTCGACTTTATGTACTATATAGGCCGTAAGTGTGTGGCATTACACTATTTGTGAAGTAGCTGAATACTAAATGTATTGATTTTGCACTATCCAAACTAAACCAATGTATGCAATCTCCAATTCCTCTGTTCAATGTGTGTTAAACCATACTATTCGAGTGACTAATTAATATCCCAAACAACTAAACTGTAGTAAGAACTTTGGATAGAGAAATAGGTTGTACGATACTCTGGGTGAGAAGGAAAGGAAACATGAACGCATGTATACAGTCGTTCTTGTTGCCATGCCAGAGTATCAGAATATACATTCGACGTTGTTGTTGCCATGCCAGAGTATCAGAATATACATTCGACGTTCTTGTTGCCATGCCAGAGTATCAGAATATATATTCGACGTTCTTGTTGCCATGCCGGAGTATCAGAATATATATTATTTGGGTTCATTCAGATATATAATCAGTATTTCCGGGACTTACACAACGTAACTGCGATGACTCTGATTGTGTGATGACTTTAAAAGTTAACAACACTATACCTTATGTCTTTCTTCTACACTTACCATGCAAATCAAACTCTCACATTCACTTTATGCTCTCTCAAGGTAAATGTACTTTACTAATTACTTGATATTGAGTGATATATATATATAAAGCCCTGGGTGATATTGGTCGTCGCAAGTAGTTGGTTATGTAAACAAAGTTGTAAAGTAATAAATGTGGAAGAATTAATGAATAACCCCGCGTCTTTTGACATATTACCAAATAATTTATCGGGTCAGATGAAAGGTTCTCAGCAATCGAAAACAAATTAAAAAAGAAGACAGAATAGTAACCCTCAACCCCAAACATACTTACCAATGCCTTAGATAATTAATGATATAGTAATTCATCTGGTAGAAATTCTTATTTATTGCACAATGTGTAATGCACGGATGGCTTCCACTGGAATGTACCTACACAGTTGTAATGCATTGACTATATCCGATATTATTGAACGACCACGAAAGGAGAAAACGACTGAACAAGTAAAAATCTCGTTACATTTGACTTTAATAATTTATACACCACTTTACTACTTCTGTGATATTATGTTATTCGTAAACGCTCGTGATATTAATTTTAGTATGTTTAATAACTGAAAATAGAATATGTTGAATCATGATGTCCAAGATTGTAACGTAAATGACCAAATTGTTTAACAGCCAGGTAGATCAAATGATTTACAAAGGTTACAAGCAGTTCAAAGGTTTTTAGCATTGGGCTTTCGATCTGTCTTAGCCAGCTGTAACTATGCAATTTGCCATTCTGATGAGGATTTTCGACCAAGACAGATCGAAAGCTAAAACAGAACTTCGAACTGCTCGTGCATTATAACCTTTGCAATGATGTTAAAACATGCCGAACTACTACTAATAATTTTTACAGAAACATTAGAAACCTAGATATGTTGTCTAAAATGAGTAGACACTATAATGTATTACTGCACCGAATTCAGATTAACGTACTTTATGTTAATTATGCGGTGTATGTACAACTGCTTGCAGCATGACTATATGCTATGTATCTAGGAAGATCTAGGAAGTGACTGGATGACCATGACAACTAGCACTGTGTGCAGCGAGTCAATCGTGTTAAAAAATCATAGGCCCTACACGTGTAGTGTCTATGGTTAAAACTATGAAAGTTAAAAGTACGTACAACTATACTACACTTGTGACGTTTTCTTTTTTCTAGGCCTGTCGTGACAATCATGACCAAGAGGTCACTTTCATCCATGTATTTGAAATCTATTAAAATTGGTATGCATTAGATACAATATTTCATAATTATTAATTTCTGAATTTACTTTCATCAAAGTGTCACACAAATGAGAATGGTACATTATATTATACATAATAGGACAGATTGGCATGTTTTATAATGGACAGTGGTTCGAACAAGAGAGACTAAGAGAGGATAGCTCGCATTTAACTGTAAATTAGCAATTTTTGTATTTTTTGATGTGTCAGATATTATCATGGGTAAATACATTACTAAGACTCGGCCAGCAAACTAAGTAGTCAGTCAATCAGCCAGCCAGCCAGTCAGTCAATCAGTCAGTCAGTCAATCAGTCAGTCAGTCAGTCAGTCGGTCGGCCGACCGACAAACCGTCGGCCGTCACCCAGACCGTTGGCCGTCACCCAGCCAGCCGGCCAGTCGGCCGACCGACGACCGACCCACAGTATTAGCCTGTATATTTAGCTTATCTCTTCAGTGCATAGTATTGTACTGTATATTTGACTTCTTTCTATAGTTCACAGTAATCTACATTTTCTGTGCTGAAGTTGCTTCGAGGTCCAAGAAAAATAAGGAAAAAAATGTAAGACTAAAATGTTATAAGATCAAGGATACATGGGATTTAGATATTGCTAAAGGTACAAACCTCGCTTCTCTAAATCCTACGGACAGTACTTTTCTTGCAACATGCCAATCCCTGTAATAGATTTGTTGTACATAATACCAATGTTATATCCCTTGTCACCCAATCACATCAACTTCCTTCATTAGACTAATGGATCAACTGCTTTGCAGTCAGTTCTCACCAATCGCCCGTGGCAAACGATGATTTTTAGCGAAGTGTCAAATCAAGTGATAAGTTATGTTTTGTAATCTGATACCCACTACACAGATAAAACACAAGATACATTTCTCAACGATTAGATTTACTCTCTGTCATTTTTGTCAACACCTTGATTTGAATGTAAATGTGAAAGACTGTTTGCATTTCCTAGGTTCTCGTATATGTATCACCTCTTGATATACGAGGAAGGTGTGGGATGGGATAGAGTTAATAAACTGTTTTTATTTAATCTTGTGCAGCCGTGTATGTAGCTAACCTTGCCTGGTTTCATTCAACCTCTGCATAAAAATTACAAATCCCCTGCACTCTTGATGCATAATTTAATTTTGTAGAATCTTAGAACCTTAGAACCTCTTGTTTCTATATCTGACACACAGGTCATTAATTGTCCATGATGGTATCGATATCTACATGTACATAGGGTTGCATCTTATGTGAAATGTCGAAACCCGGCTATTTATAACTTTGAACTTGTAAACAACGAAAGAGAAATTGCATACAAGCTATGTCACGTGATGAGCATATATGTTCTTAGATATACAGCAAGAATAGGTGTATTCATGTATACTATGTCCAGACATATTTGATCCTTTCCATCCATTATGGTATTTAATTTGACCTAATTTGTTACTTCTCTAGCTCAGGTTATGCAACAAAGTAAGTCATAGACGATCAGAACTTCAGAATTCTGTACACCTGTATAATTACTATCCAATATGTTGCCTTGGTTTTGATTGTCTGTTTCTGAATAAAACTACAAATGTATTAATCTATTGACCTTTATGAATACATGAGACAACATTCACAACAACTACTATATAAAATCAAATTTTCAATCCAACATTTGATATTGTCCTTTGATTGGTTAATTATACCAAGGTATGAATGAAAAGAACAACAATTGGAATCGATACAAAGAGATGGTGTAGGTAGGCATTATTATTTTAAAAGATTAACCAACCGGCGATATATAGTGTTTAACCTTGTCAGAGCATTATTGGTTAATTATACCAGGAACAAATAAAAAGAACATACAACAATTGAAGTAGATACAAAGATATGGTTTAATTAGATATTATTCCCTAATATTTTCTTCTTACAGCTGAGTAAAATACTCGTAACCAAAGGGGTTGCCACTACGAGTCGCTAGACGAGTAGTCGCAATCCCTTTGATCACGAGTATATTCCAGCTGAATGAAGACAAATATAAGGAAATAATATAATTATCCCAAGGTATACTTTATGACAAATTGGGGATATTGTGGCGATTTGGAACTTGTTGACTCACATATCGAGCACCGCAAAACCAGTGACGTAGACACAGGTTGTCGTGACGTAGGTATATAATCCATATTTTCTGTTCAGAGACAATAACTTGGCATGAGTATGGTGTAAGTAGGCATTATTTCAAAGGGTTGGCCAACCACCACTAACTAGTGTTATAGCATAAACGTCATTGTGTCCACCATCAATCCTCTACTTCAGGATGCTCATTTTCAAGTAATCGTCTTAAGCTAAATATTATCTAGTAACACTATTTTTCAATCAATAAAATGAAACCATTAAACCGCTCAGATGGGTATCTGACATTTATGGTTTTACTAATGCACAATGCAGTGTCTTATACTGTAGTATGTCAGTATTTCCTTGGTTAGATATAGTGTCTCAGATGTGAGTAATGTATATTGAAAACTTGGGAATATATAGCTAGAGTCCAAAGCCTCGGGGGGCTGGCTAAGCAGATCGTGTAATAAGTAAAGTGAACAGTTGATTCAGAAAAAAGACGTGCGAGTTATTCATTCTAAATTCATGTGAAATTTATTAATTTAGAATTAATAACTCACACATGTCTGTTTTCTGAATTTAAGAGTATCCCAAGGATTGTTCACACAAAACCAATAACTCGTCAGTCATGGGTAGCTACATTTCTAATGGTAACCGAATCAATAATAAAAATAATAGTAGCATTAAGTAACATATATTAAAACTGCATGTGTTGTTCCGTTCTACCGTGTTTCTAGTGACTGCCAGCTGATGCAAAACATGTTCTTCTTAAGTCCATTTAACCAATTTACTGAAAAATACTCTAAGTTCTGGGAATCCTCTAGTCCAAGGTCACCGCACATCATTACAGTGCTTACACGGAATACTTTTCATCCTGAGATAGGATGGCGTGACGTCACACTTTCTCAAAGTGAACACTGGCGGCGCTGTATTTCAGCAAAAAAAGATGACATTGTTATATCGGAAGCTAAAACTGATTTTTAAGCTATATCAAAGACAATTGCGTCTAAAAAATGGTATAAATCACTTGTCACACATTTATTTTATCAATAGAAATTGCAATGTCATTTGATTGGACCTTTCCTTTAAATATCTTTTATAGTTTTTATCGTAGCCTTGCAACGATATTTTAGATTCACCAGTAGTTTTTGAAATAAACCTTTTTTCTTTGACGGAAATATCTTGACAGGAAGTGGCAGCTATATGGACTTACTCTAGTTGAGAACTTTAGCCTTGACATTCCCTGATGTAGGAAACTAGTAATTTAATACTAATAAAATGGTGATTCACTCTGAGGCAAAGTTTGGTCAATTGAAAAGCTCTTTGAAACTTTTACAAACATATTCCTCTTTTTGAAGGCAACATACTTACTACTATGCGCGACAGAAAACATGAAAAAGTGTGCTACAGTGTAATTTGATTGAAATGTGAATAATTTTGTCATCAGAAATTGGTGTACAAAGTAATGTCAGCACCAGTTTTATTATCTAAAACCAAATTAGAATTCTTATACCAGCATGCAATAAATGATTGGGTATTCTTGTATGACTTTGTAATGAACTCATTAACAGGAGATAAAAGATAATTGCTAAAACCTTGACAATGTCCTGGTCACATATACTGGAAGTATTATGCAAACCGTGTTTTTTCTATCAGCATTTATGTTTTCATGCGGAAGACAAGATATTTTTGAAGTTAATCAGGAATGTGTCTTGTGGGTAAATGATGCATGGTGAATAAATTGATAAAATAGACGTCCTAACAAACTCTGGCGATGTTCTTCACTTTTAATCTACATATGAACGTCATTTATTTACATGTTAAGCTAATACCACGGATAAAGCAGATTATAGCCCTTTGTGGCGGCTACTTTACTGGTATATATGTTAATGATCAACTGAGCAATTCGATTCAATTACAGCAATCTTGTCAAGAAAATAAAGTATAGGGCAGTGAAGAAATTATAAATTGCTTAAAGCCAATCTCCTCTATCAAGATGCCTTTACGGAGGCCGCTATCCATTACGTCAATTACTTCATTTATGTTATTTAGCATTCGGTGTATGCAAATTAGATCATTGATACACCCAGGAGGTTGAACATCACATTGTAGGCAGTAATAATATCAGGCAGTTCACGCAAACCTTTCATTATTGGCAACAAAATACTGTATTATTTAACAACTTCTTAGTGAAAAAGCGAAAGAAATAATCACTCTTTTGCATCATTTATAACAAAATTATGTTTTCAGTGTCCTCTACAGTAACTGATGAATTTTATGCGAAGCGTAGTACATATGTTATCCTAATAGCAATTTACCCCTTTTGTGTTGTTATATAGTGTCATACAGGTGTTTCGTCTGAACTTTATTCTGTGATCTAGGCCAAGAATCTGATAAAGCAAAACATATCATAAATGTCATCCCTAAAACCAATTATTTGAACTGGTGTGTGCACATGCTTCATTGAAAATATATAATGTATCCATCTAGGCTGTAATTTGGACTATGCGATTTTCCTGAACCATTCATGGTTGCAATAAAAATACAAAATATTAGTAACACAAAGGCGTAACATGGCAATAGAGATAGTTAAAGTGTTGGACTATTTATTGTCATCCCTGCAAGTCGGAGATAGAATCGCAAACATCACAGAATGTGTGCTTCTGGAGTATTGAAGACATACAGTATTCAACACATTCAACAAATGATGCATATCTTAACAGTGGAGGTTTTTTATACGCCAATCAATTCTTAGATTTTCTGAAGTTCGAACGATTAAGATCATCTCTGTAAGGCATTGACTAATGAAGCCGGGTGGTGGCAGCCAATAACACTGTGTCTATGTAAACACTTACTTCCAACTTAAGTAACCAATAGTTAGAGTTATTGAATAGGGACTTGTTCAGATTCTTCCTTTGGCCCACATTCATTACTGATTAACATAAGAAAATGTTACACAAAAAGTTATAAAAATCTTCGTATTAATTGATTAGATATCCATAGTAAAATATAACTTCAAGTTGTTTCCAGAGAGATTTTTTTGTCTGTGCAACATACTTCATTAGATTAGTAGTAGCTAATGAGTGAACAACATGACGTTCAATGTCATGGTGTTCCATTGCCTGTCAAAATTCGGGAGATGAGAAATATAAATAGATCAGATGTCATTAGTTGATGGTCTCAGGTTGTCATTTTGCGCTCTATAACGTTAACCTTTGTTTCATTTTAAATAATCTGTTGTACGCTGACATTAGTCAAAACTAAGTTACAGATTTTGTCAATTTACGGTCCTGGAAGTTATATGCTGCTACTCCCACCCCAACAAAGTCTCCGAAGAGTTCGACAAAAAAAGTATACTTTCTCTTAAGATTGAACTCAGTGCGTCTCCACGGTTTCCACAGAAAACTACTAAAAGAGATTTTTGAAGATTTCTTTATCTTAGTAACGTATCTGCAATCAATAGAGTGTTGGACATGGTTTCTTAAGATACTTGATAGTATCAAGTCAATAGACCTTGGAAAATTGTTCATTCTTATCGCCTGTCAATAAGATCCCCTTCAATACTCACTGACTGTAAACAATTTGTCTTCTCAATGGCTATGTGATTGGATTTCACCAGTTTCATCCGTCTTGATAAGAGTTGACGTATGTTTGTTCATCTTAGTTTTTAGAATTCTAGATATTTTATTTCCAGAGGGAGGAAGTGAAGGGGGTATGAAAGACAACTCAAGTGAATTTCGAATCGCACTACTAATAGAAGACATTAGGAATAGTGTCATGTTTCACTAATAATACAGGATTCCAATTGTATTAACTTATCCAAACGTACTGAACTCATTCCTTTAGTGTATTTTTACACACGGATAAAAAGAATATTCAAGGGGTTATTATTTTTATTTGGAATAATAACCCCAAAAGTCTTATTTAATTTTGAAAATAAACGTCGTCACCAGCTTACTAAAAAAACTATGTGTTAACTGGTTTAGAAATTATATCCATGTGTCTTTGAAACGTTTAGTTTCCAAAAGTGTCTCTAGTAGCTAGTGATAGGCGTGAGGATTAACTGTACTTTAATTAAAGTGATTGCAAACTCTGATTTTATGTATTTAAGCTGCTTAATTATATGTTGGTGACACTGATCTATTCAAATCGAACGCGTATTAACCTTTATCATTAGTATTTATGATTAATCAAGGATTTATCCAACTTGATTGTATGTATAGTCGGAGATTGCCAATTCTATCAGTGGCCTGTCCACCTGCGTTCGACTTCATGACTTGCCAATACTATTTGTTGTAACTCTCTATTAGTAATATAAGTCCATATTCAAATAAAGACAACGCATAAAAATTCTAGACAGAGATATATTAAAGAAATAATTTGTAAATTGGTCGGTAACAAGGGATTTTAGAATTGAAATTGATTATTTTCAGATAGTCCTTTCAGTAGAGGATTACCATAAAGAATATTTTAGTGATAACGAGTGTGAAAAGCAGCTATTATAGAGTTTGTGAAGAGATGTTGTCCATTGTACCATATCTCTACGAAGATTTTAAGCCTCGTGAGTGTTACTTAAGTATGCTTAACATACAAATATAGTGTACCAGATAAAATTATTGACACATGAGATGTTCAAATATTTGTTTGTTAAAATCGTAATAAATGAATACAATTCTTCTTTAATTAAAAAGTACAACTGGACCTATCATATCAATCAATATCTGAACAATACTCGGCCCAAAATTGTTTGCTGAACAAGTTGAATTACCATATCATCAAATGTTACATCTTTAAACCTATGAAAATTGATTAAATAATTGACTTAATAACTAGCAATAATGAATGCAATAATTTAGTAGTGGATGAAAGAATTAATCAAATCGTTAAATAATTAACGAAGGAACAATAATCTCTAATCAACTCAGATATGACTTGAAACACCAATACGTGTATTGTCTACCTGAAAATGTAAATAAATCGCAAAAGGACTACACGCTTTTTCACTTACATACTTATAGATGTATTAATTATAAAGTATCATAATTTACCATTATTTTGTTTAAACACACAACAGTCACAACTACAAGTTCAAACTACTGACATATATTTGCCGTAGAGTCAGGCGTCTCATATGATACTATCATACTTATCTGTTGGCAATAGTATTAGCAAAAGGCGAAGTGATGGATGACACAGATAATTGTATTTCAACATGTCTACTTAGAACTGTCGTAGCGTAAAAGCATTCAGGTATATATCTCGAGTAGTCTACAATTCAATGAGTTATGGACGTAAGTCAATGCCCGCCTTGTATGATGTTGCCCAATGAAATGACTAGTTGAACAGTGTAGTGCTACGGTACATTAACGAGTAGACATTGCTTGCCAAGTTAACATCTTTGAATTTTGGACAAATGATTTTTTGTACTTTGCCATTCATTTCTGGTCAGTCATTTCAGACTATTCAGCTTGATCCAGATAGATTCTTTGTGGTTTTAGCCTACTATATTGTCTTAGATAAATAGCAAAATGACATGATACTATGCATGCTACATGTGTCTGTATTTGGTTATTAATCTGATTTAAAATGAAATAACTCAAATTTGTCAAATATATTATGCTTGCTATAATGGTTAAGATTACACCGTGACGGCCATGTACTAAGTAATGGCGAATGAGGTGGCATACGACATTCGGTTTGAAATGAATTGTAGCATGCACGTCATATGTAGCCATTACCGAGTCCAATAGGACACTACCAGCAACAAAGTTGTCAAATTGACCACATATCCAATATCCAAGGGAACGCAGTGTGGTATCAATCGTCTATTTATACAGCAAAGTCAGTTAATATGTGGTCTATGATCATCAATGTCCAGTCTGATAAGCATTGTATCTAAGCTTTCGGTCTTTACTTCCGGGGACAAAGTGAACTGCTATTTTGTCTTGTGCTGAAGGTCAAGTTCTTAAATTTCATTGTGGGGTAGCAGCGCAATAAGAACTAAAGTCAAACTTGCTGACTAGTTGCCAATGAGACTTGTACCACTTAATACTTTGCTAATCTCAAAATTATGTTATCCAAGAAATAGTTTTGAGCATTTTAAAACACACGGTGATTATTATTACATAACAGGCAAGTGGCTTTTTAAAAATTCTTTTTGAAGGAAAATTTTGTCTAAAACATTCACCTTCAAAAATAACACCCATATTAGCTCATTAATATAGCGGTGCATGTCAGATATTAGTCGAATTGCTGCCGTCACGTGCTTCTTAAAGCAACGTTTGTTGATACTCTCACGTGTGAACTCTGCAAGAACGCTTAACAGCCATGTTTTACAATGTATACATATGTAAGTGTTTTATTCTATTCATGTTTAACGTTAAACATATATTTTGATGTAATGAGCGCGTGGTTACTTGAGACATATATCTCAGTTTTGTGTTATTTAATTCTACTTGTAGTTACACCCCACTGATATCTAATTACTTTCCCCCACACTCTTAATACTTGATCGCTATGCATAATTACAAATGTCATACTTCATACTTACAAGTAGAAATTATGTTACTGGTCAGTCCGCGATTTGTCGTTTTCGTTCTGCACCATAAATTATGTATATCCCTCTCTGACATTACACCAAGGCGCAATTATGTTATTTTGCTCGCTTCAAATTAATAATAACCTAAGCCAAGACGACCATCTACGTGCGCTGACTATAGAAAACGTGTTAGGGGTATTACGAGTGAATTTTGAATTAGTTTCATGGCTGGCAAAACACAGACGCATGATCCACATTTGCTGGTTATATACTAGTGTACATTCAAAGCATAATTCTAGTCATAGATGTACTATCATACGATAACGTATATATACTGACATTTTTTGCGTTGTATAAGCTGAATGCGAAATCTTAAATTGTTGTTATATTGAATTGGTGAATAAAACGTTACTAAGAAAGTTATCCTAATGTTTCCGTTTCACTGATATCTCGATTTATCACTTTTTTATTGCATTTTGTTTGAATGATAACATTGCGTTTACCATTTAAGTGATATTACATCACATACATACATACATAGATGGAACCTTTCAAGTATAACTATACGTTCTGATTAGTAGCAATTTTGCAAGTAAACATGACTCATTTTACAGACATATATTAGCTTTAGATATTCCACATTTGCCACCACGCACGTGTATAGAACTAGTTTGATTGATAAATTTAGACACTCCTACATCATAAAGGATGTCATTGTCATCTCAAATGGCACATAACCGAGGCCCTTCTATTTTAGTATTGCACAGAGATAGTTTATGACATGTGAGTTGACAGCATCAAACTTCTTAATGGATTCACCAGAGTGTCACATCACTCTGAGCATTTCAAAGCCTAATTGAATAATCCATTACGTGTTTCCTATTACAGTTTTTCCTCGCAAAATAGCATTAGGACATTACGGTTTGTCTTTCTTATAAGCAGTTTAAAAACGTTCCTTGGCTTTTTTCACATCTGGTGCTGTTTGTGCTCATTATAGAATAGGGTGACACATTTCGATGCACTATTTAGAGGTACCATAATAGCTGGTTGATTTAATAGCCTTCTTTATTCACAATTGACGAGACTGGACAACAAATATAATTCAATTAGATTTGACCGAACTCAGCTGAAAGTTAATGAAGTACATGATCCTGTCAAATTATACAATTTACAAAGAGAGAATTACATTGACGGTTTTTACAGCGTTGCCCTACAATTACATGCATACATATGTAGCTATTTATTCAGAAGCGTGTATTGACAAGACTAATGGAACTTTCTGTATACGTCTACTCATGCCTAAATTAGTTACGCAAGTTTTCAATGTATTTACAATACGTCATATTTAGCAGACAACAAATCCTGATTCCTGCCTGCCGCTATCACGTTGATAATGGAAACATATTGAAATTACCTACTGAAGATTACTAATAAAGTAACAACCATTTTCATTGACATAATTCAAATCGTAGTTCCTAAATTGTTAGTAATTTGCTTTGGAGTCTTTTCGTTCAAACTGTACCACGTTACATCAATACAATACTGAGGTTAAACAACGTTGAATTGAATTAATAAGGACACAGTTAATCTATTTGAAACATTGCTAACTTACGAGGTATTAGTTAGTGTAAATAGCATTTAACTCACCATTAGTCGATTCGAATTCATGAAAAGAATCTAAAGATATAATTTATAATATATGTAGGGCATGAATAATTACGCCGAGTAATCACTTGCACAACCTTACTATTTAAACCATTATTGTCGCATATATGCCGTTAAACATAACATTAGATTGATATGGCCGTGATGAAAGTTCCTAACAATATATTTAAGCTGATGACGATTGGTAGTGAGGCAGTATGATGATTCCGAGGTGTCGGGATGTATCGGACAAGGAGCTACTTCTCTCGACATCAGTAAATGTACAGGGTTACGCTTCGTCACATCACAACTAATTTGTACGAATCACTGATTTCGTCGTCGGTTTGATGATAAAAAATGAGGCAGTGATTTTGATGTCGCAGCACTTCTTTTAATAGTAGTAATCGTAATTCTCATATATCTATCGTTATCTGTCGTCGCGGATGGGCATTGATATTGCATCGCGATGAGTTGTTAGGATGTCTGCAGACTAAACGTAGTAAGTATACAACAATCTCTGTATTTTGTATTTTCAAATATTGGCCATTTGTTTAAATTATCAACCCTAAACGAACCAATTTTACTTATTTTAGTAGAAGTAGTAATTACTTTAATTATTATTCTCGCGCGATGATGTTACGCAAATTGAAACACGACTAAAAGGTTTCATTCCACACAATGTTTCCAGGGAAGCCGGTGAGACTGTTCACCAATCGTAAAGCGTATTAAGCTTACTGGAGATCGACAAATGTTTGAACATTATTGGGGAAGAATACATCAAAATTACCATGCAGCTATTTTAGCCTATGTCAAACTTCAGATTTATTCAACCTTTCTCCTATCAACGTTAAAGTGTATATTGTAATCATTTTCGTTAACATTATTCTCTAACTTTAACGTACGCATCATGTATTTTACTTTGGTTTCGATCCCACCCATCATTCTACTATATCCCTTACTTATTACAAAAC
Organism: Glandiceps talaboti; assembly: GCF_964340395.1. Taxonomy (NCBI): domain Eukaryota; kingdom Metazoa; phylum Hemichordata; class Enteropneusta; family Spengelidae; genus Glandiceps; species Glandiceps talaboti. The sequence continues at coordinate 1,492,524 of NC_135570.1, read as the reverse complement.
CATCCAGCTATAAAAGTGTCGTTATTTTCAAAATAGTGCATTTTAATATAAATCTCGTATTTGTTTCAATAATATACATGTTGCTTTTATTAAATCATGAAATATGGTTTTGTCACGAACACCGTATTTAGGTTGTTGATTGTCAATTCGTCATTTTGACAGCTTGCCACAATATATTTGTGTAGGCATTGAAATTAAAGACACTTACATTGCTATTCAACATTATTTGTTCAATTAATTACAAAACCAGTGTTCCATTGGAGAACGGTTAACCAAACCATGACAGTAAGATCCATTTGAAATAGTCCCGTATGGTTCAGCGAAAATCTCAGCCTTACAATCTTTTACCTAGCCACGTCACTATTTGCAATATGTTAACGTTTGTACTCCCTCTCTCTATTCTAGCCTATGTAATGTTGAATATTTAGCAATGTGTATAGCCATGTCTGGGTTTAAAAATATGTTGATGATAACAGAAATTATTATATCAGTCGATGGTCAGTAATTTTTCAAATTTCCCATTGTTTATAAAACTCTAATTGTACGTAATATTACCTATAGCAGGTTAAATGTCATCATGAATATGTGTATTCACACTTCGTTCTCAGCCGGAAACATATTGTAAATTTGCATACTTGTCAAATGTATAACTTATAATATGTTGTATTGTTTGGATAGAAGTGATTGATGTTGAAATCATTACGGTATTTATGCAAAAACATCACATATGTTTTTAAGTACGGCAATATCGTTATGACTTTAGTTTAATTTTTGCATACCACTCAAAATGTCCTAACTAAGATTTGAATAATGTTTTAAATCATTGCTACAAACACTGATAAGGTCGCTCTTCACATGACTGTATCAAATCGTTCGTCATTCACAGTAACTGCTGTAGGCATATATATATCATTGTCGTCTTTTCGTAGGGCATATATCTTTTCCTCAGTGGACGAGTATACTGTATCTATATTCAAATGACCAATTAGATTCCTTCATTTAGTATATGCTAGACATCCAACGCCCACTGGAGCTTTAACATCGAGATGTTTGAACTGTGGCGATAATCAACCTGGGTTTTTTCACCTTTACAGAGACGAGAGTCTTTTATCTGTATAGTTTTTAAACATGTCATTCGACAAAGACTTCGGTTAAATAACACGATCAGAATTGAAAGAAAAAATTCCTTTTAGTACGATGGTATTTATACTCTCACACACTGTCATTTTTCATCAACATTGAATTCTTTTTGTAATGACTGTACAAATTGGAATATTGTCACTTTGATGATCTAGTTTGGGGTCGACACCGATTACGCAAATGAGCATTTGCAAGGCAACATACCACGACGGTGCTAAATGATATAGTCTAGGTATAGATATTAAGGTATAATAACTAGACATCTAATATATAGACAGAGAAGTGGTCAGAAACAATTTATGAGACATGACATTGATGAATAAAGTTACACTGGTGGCAATGTTTAACTTAATTTCATATCCATGTCAATCAGGACTGAAGCACCATTCTTCGGCATGTTTCTGTATTATCCATATATGTCACAACTCTAACGTACAATCAAATTGTTCCCCTATCAATAGAATCATTTCAGTATATAGTAAGGTAATATAACGACAATCTCACCGTGGTAGTAGTTAATTATAAAGGACAGACAAAAGCAGACCTGGCTGTAACTATAAACAATATCAATTCATACCACTGGCATTTTGTGAATTATTTTAATTATATTTAGACAACTGAGTATTAAACCAGGACACGTGTACATGTCCCGGGCGCGTATTTCGTATCCTTCTCTCCTATCCATTGTGAATTGTAAAAATCAGTATATAAAACTTATAGGTAGAGTAGATCTGATTGTAGATGTGTTTGAGAAATCAGTAGATAGTTTGTATCAATTCCAGCAATTTCAGTTACCATATTCAATAACTGTATTGTCGTATCTTCAAAATGACATACCTGTGACGTCAGATGACATACCTGTGACGTCAGATGACATACCTGTGACGTCAAAACGTATTTAAACTGTTCAAAAGGAGTATCATATTGCTATAATTTCCCAAGCGATTTTTTTTAAAAATTTAGACAACATTTCTTCTTTTCAATTGTTGACAGATATTTTTGATAGACCTTGCAGATTTCTAAGAAAGAATTCAGCGACGTTTATCAATTAATGTCTAGTTAATTGGGCAAGGCCAAGAACTGATATGTATGGTTGGACTATATTCAAATTGGTGCTCATGCATGATTTCACACTTGTTGACGAGGTTTGATCAATGGGTATAGGGAATTTAATATTCCCAAACATTGTCAGTATACTTTCGTATGTTTCTATTTAAAAACAATAAACGACCGAAGTTAAAGGCGATTGTTCATCTGTCTATTAAAGGAGGGATCTTGTTATCTCCCCCTCCTTCCCACAAACAAACAAACAAACAAACAAACAAACAAACAAACAAACAAACAAACAAACAAACAAACAGATAAATAAATAAATAAAATAGATAAAAATAAACAAACTAACAAACTTGAAAATATTCTTAAGTGTCACACTAGGTAGCCTTTAGTATAGGTAGTTTATGCATATGTAGAAAACTACCAAATGCGATGCAATAACTATTAGCAGCTTGCAAAAGTTGACGTCATTTACCGACAGCTTGTCATTTTGTACAGCACAAGATTTATTCAACATAGTACCATAAACGTATGAACAACCACGACTAGTCATCTAGTAAACACACGATTGGCAGTTAGTCTTAGCAATAGGTTATAACATGACGTAAATAAAAGTCATTCGCTTTGCTTGCAAATTGCATGCAATATGCTATTATGTTGCTGTGGGTCTCTCCGAAGTATAATTACAGTTAGAACGTGTTCCAGTACCTATTGCCAGCGATTGCTTTATCCAATATAGTTTAAAACGTACAAAAGAAAGCACAGAATGTATAGATAGTCCAGAATACTTGTCATAATCACAAACAATTATCTGTTGGGATGGTGGTAAGTTATTCTGGGAGGTGAATGAGTAATGTACAGCTTTATCCTAATGGCAGTTCTCCTAAAAGCCTCTTAATGCCTGCATAAAATGGGACGTTTTAATCATTTACTGTACCAAACATAATACGACCCCTAGAGACTATGTTTAAACGTCCACACGTCGAAGTGATTGCTACCTTGCGACAATTGTGCAATCATTATAATCTGACAAATAAGATTATTTTTCTATAATATTTCACTTGCAACTTTATATTCATGACATGTGGTTTAATTCCTTATCGTAAGAGAGAGAGAGAGAGAGAGAGAGAGAGAGAGAGAGAGAGAGAGAGAGACAGACAGACAGACAGACAGACAGACAGACAGACAGACAGATAGAGACAGAGACAGAGACAGAGACAGAGACATACATACACAATAAGGATAATGTCGGATACGGTAGCGTAAATGCAGAGATTGGTTAATGTAGAGGAAGAAGTAGAAAGGAGACGAAGACAGACAGACAGACAGACAGAGAGACAGACAGACAAACAAATAAGTACGATATTGGGAAACCAAAGTTATGTATAGAGATGATCAAGGTAGAGCCATTTAATAAACGAAATAGGCTTTTTTTGACAAATTAAATAATCAGTTGTGTTTGTCTTCGGCGTATTTTCGACATTCAAATGAAGAACACAGTTATATTGGACTAGTTGATTGAAATTCCATATCGAGTACACTATATAAGTGTGCTGTCGTTGTCAATAGTAAATAATGGCCAGGTATATATGGCGGTATTAGACTCCTTAATGAAATATAGATTTGTCTACATATTGCACAGGGAGTGTATTATATCACCTATTGTAGCATGTTGTAAATAGATATGAAAATCAGAATCTTATCAGTAAATATCAAGAAATAATTTTATTCGTATTGTGTAGTCGATAATGATCAAATGACGATTAGACACGCCACTACTGGTGACAACCTGCATGCTATCATGGTTCGTTCTTAACCAACGATCGATGATGTCTGATCGTTCAAGGAGTTCTACAATATATAGTTAATAGTCTTAAAAGACACATTGTATAATAACGTAACATCTAACAAAAATCAATAAAACATTCACATGCTTCATGGGAACACTATCCTAGTTCTACATTTCCATGCATTGATTGTTATAGGATAGTACCCCTCATTAATCTTGAAGCAAAGTTTTTTCAAGCGTCTGTTTCGTCTACATGTCATGAATACAATTATTGCAGTATGTCCTTTCAATATCGAATGTTGCATAGGCTAGCACAATATAACTTATTTGAATAAGGTAAAGCATTGCTGATAGTAAAAGTTGTTCGATTAATACTGTACAATAAAGTATAACACATTGCGTGTGTTGTAAATTAATGGCTTGGAATGTGATTAACACTATGCGTGTGTGACCTCTTGGATTAACTCTCTCAAATGTTATAACAGTACACAACGAAATAACTTTTTCCAAGTCAGCTTCCGTTTCTATTTTAACCTTCACTAAATTAAAACAAAAAACGGATGGCTGGTTCCATGTATATTAAATAGGATATTCAAACTGATATAATGTCTGTTCTTTTTTGCTGTGGAGTGTTAAGTATATTGGGAATTCAATGCCATTTTAATATGCTTGGTGGCAACGATTGGATATTTCACGCGAGATTTGCCAAACGAAGGCCTATTCCGGCGTCACAATGTCGTCAAGTAAGGGATTCAATTAAGACCTCGTGTACACATCGTTGACAATATGAACTATAAAAAAAATAGATACATGATAATCCTAAAGTGGCACAAGCTGAGTTGATAAGGTCTTTCAATCAGATAAAATCACATTCCTGTATTATATTAAATTGTCAATGCATATCTTCTATAACATTATGATTTTGTCTCCATGGTATTGTTAGAACAGTCGATTGCATAGTAGGGATTTCCTGAACATTTTTGATACGTATGATATATTACGTCATCGAATCATTTATGAGTCATATCTTAATACCAGGTTTGAGTTCAGTTAATTGCAAGTGATGGTTAACGTTAAGTGTGCTATAGTAGGTACAGTAATAGGAGTACCTTTTCAAATATGCAGTGAACACCCACTTTGTGTCCCATTAAGTTTGGACATTAGGGAAATAATTATGACATATACTGGCAACATAATGTGGTGATGCTTGAATTCCGATAACGTGGTATATATATATATATATATATATATATATATATATATATATATATATATATATATATATATATATATATATATATATATATATATATATATATATATATATATATATATATATATATATATATATGCGTGAAACTACGAGTTACAACCAAGAAAGAGTTCCAGTACTACCAAAACTATTACGCTCTGCCACTGCGGTATAGAGCACTGTCTTAGCAGATTGATATTAGCAGATTGATATATATATATATATATATATATATATATATATATATATATATATATATATATATATATATATATATATATATATATGTATATATATATATATATATATATATATATACACATGTATATATATGTATATACATGTATATATATGTATATATATATATATATTGACAAAGTATAGAACAGAAATAGCCACATTAGAGGTTGGACTTTCTCGAGTTTTGATCATTTGATTGAAAGTGTCCAATTATAAAGTGTAGATAAGTTGACGGAAAGTGTGGGACATAACATGATGGGTACCTAAAGACAGTTTTATTGTTGTCGATTTCATCCCAAACAGATAATTTGGTCAAAGCTTTCGCTAATGGTGTTAATTACCGGCAGTAACGGAATAATAGTCTTTGATGTGCAACTTCATGCAGTAACCGCAATAATTGGTAAACTCTCAAGGAAATGTAGCAATGAAAATTCGGTTGACAATGTCAATCATCTGTCGGAAGAAATCACTACGCTAGGCAATATCGACGGCGCCATATTCCTGCTATATTTATGATAATCGCTGCGATTACGTAGAGCGGCTAACGATTGATGTGCAATATATTGTTGTGCATTTAAAAGATCACCACAGGACCTATGGGTTATCTATCTAAAAGTGTCGTTTTATTTAGATTGTATGTGCAGTGTTGCTCTGGCTTCTATATCATCTATATAGAGGGTCACAGCATTACACCAATGGCGTTGTGTTTGTATGCGAATAAAATACCCCTCAGCATGCAAACGTGATAGAGTTCTCGTCGAATAATGGAACTCGTCATAATAAACAGGAAAATGCAGAAAAATAATTGTCTTGACAATAGGGTTTACAAGAATTATAATTATGAAAATATTCTGTGTAGGTATCCATGATTTAAGAAAGCATCTCTCTCATAGAGGATTATTTAGAACATTAAAAGTGTGTTCGTTTGTTAAAAACTGAAGTCGATTCAAAAGTGAATCAATTAATCACCCAATTAGTGGTATGCTACAAGTGTACAGCTATCAATTTATAAATTATTTTAGATGATAAAATAACACCACGGTAATCTACATAACAATTCTGTATAGCTCTACCACATTTACGATAATATTGCTTTATTTCTGCAAGGGATTATGAGAAACCTCTAGTGATGATGCCACAGATACCCTAACTCCAGTGTTTTAACACTCTTTGTATTTGCCAAGACAAAAAAAACATAGTGATGTCATCGACCCCTTGTAAGAAATCCCCAAAATAGATATACTCAAACCAAGTGCAGTAGGGCTAAGATTTGACAGTTGATTATTGAAGTTAATGAAGTGCTATACTATGTATGTATGTATGTATATGTGTATGTATGTATGTATGTATGTATGTATGTATATGTGTGTGTATGTATGTGTGTGTATGTATGTGTGTATGTATGTATGTGTGTATGTATGTATGTATGTATGTATGTATGTATGTATGTATGTATGTATGTATGTATGTATGTATGTATGTATGTATGTTTGTATGCATATTTCATACTGAATTTGTGAATTACCATTATCAGCTTTACAATAGATTAATTTGGTAAAATGTGCGATTATGAATCAAACGTACGATGCGTTTAACGCAAACCAGGGTGTTCATAATGTACATTGCTCGCTCTAATTCATCTGGGTATTCCAGTGGCTGTGTTAAAATTCATGTAAACTCTTAATAGATTTGAGGAACTCTTGTTTCATTGGAATCAAGTTGTCTGATTGAACTGAGAAGATTACTCCTATCGCAGATATTGACAGATTCTCTATTCAATGAAACCTCTCTGGTTTCTATAGCAACCTGCTTTATATATCCACCGGGAGGGTAACTTAACACGACCTAAAACGTCCTATCCGAAATTCAAGATTTTTGAAGTGACTTCTGGCTCAGAGTCTTCAGGTCCTTTGTTGATATTTCTATGGGCCTCATCACTCATTGCAGAATACACTGTACAATACCCAATGTTTTGTAAGAATCTTAATATGCACTTTTTATCTTGATACAAATCAACGTTACAGACGTACGTTCAGTACATAGAATTGTTCTCATTCCTGATTGTACCATACCCACAGGACATGTTAGTAGTTCTGATGTTAGAGATTGTATTCCTTACGGTGACTGTGATGGCTAATGTGGAGCAGACAATACTCGCTACCGGATAGGAAAAAAAATCATAAAACAAACTCACATACATTAATATAAATTGCAGGAACACGCATCTATCTGAACGGCTTATCATTTTATCGTTGATTGATTTTCATTCAAATCTTTTTTGGTAAATCACTATCAAAGTCGCCTGTATTACAAATCTGTTTGTCTGTAGAGCAGGAGTCATTGACAATTCACCCCTGTGTTTTGTGTATTGACGAATATGAACAACAACTTCACCCATTGCATACATACAGGTTTCACAGTGTATCTTTATGCCGACTCGCTTTGATGACAGAGTGTCTGTCTGTCTGTCTGTCTGTCTGTCTGTCTGTCTGTCTGACTGTCAGTACTGTCTGTCTGTCAGTACTGTCTGTCTGTCTGTACACACGTACGCATTTATGCATGTATGTATGTATGTATGTATGTATGTATGTATGTGTGTGTGTCTATGTGTGTGTGTGTGTGTGTGTCTGTCTGTCTGTCTGTCTGTCTGTCTGTCTGTCTGTCTGTCTGTCTGTCTGTCTGTCTGTCTGTCTGTCCGTCCGTCCGTCCGTCTGGCTGGCTGTTTTCGCCTCCTACACTCTTCTATCATTTATGCCCAATTAAAGGCCGGTGATTGAATCTCAGGTCCTCACATTACAATTAGTATTATCTTATCAGTGGAACCAAGAATATTCAATACGACCATTCTTTCATCCTCATCAACCTGTTCTATTGGTCGTCCTGACAACTATTCTGTGCACCTTCGTTTTAATCCTAACCTGAAGATATTTAACAATATGGATAATCTAGTATATTGAAAGAAAGCCTTGCATATGCCACCGAGGAATATTTAATGAAAGAGCCTGTCTTTGCAAACTGACTACCCCTGTGTAAATATTATTGGATTGTATTGTAAAGAGTACAGTCCCTGGTTAACCATGGTCAGTAGTTCTTGTCACTCAATTGCGTTAGTTATGAAGTGAATACAAATATTAGGATTTTCATCGGACATCCAGCATTTACACAGGTAATTGGTTGTGTCAAAGTAAATGTATTTAATAAAGGCTTAATAAAAGCGTTAAAAGTCATCTCTGTGATTTTGGCTAAGTCAATATTTGTATATTTGTAGACTCAATTCCGACTTTAACCCTATGGAACTGCTTGTTATCATGCAGAGAATGAAATCTATCAAAGCCTATGCTATGCCTTTAGTCAGATTGTGTAATTCAGTATTGTACGAAATAGCTCGAGTGGTATTCTTCCTAGAGTGTTAAAACACAAAAGTGTGTCCTGTCTGTACAGCTAGACTCTTAAGCCAAAGAAACTAATGAGAGTAAACTATATGTTGTCGTAGAAGTTGGCGAAGATATTGATTTCTTTTTGATTGATGTAGTAAAACATATCACAAGGTATATACATGTGATAACATTAAACTATATGTGTATCATTGAATATCCATCTGCTATGCAGAGTACATAGACTTTGACGTCACCACTGGCAAGATATTGCTAATTAATGAAAGTGTTTAACACCCCCTTCCGAACGGACAAACATAGGGACAGATACACAAAAAGACTGACTGACATACAAAGAGACAAAGAGACAGACGGACAGATATCGCCACAAGATACTCCTTTCCATACGGGTCGTACAAGTGATTCCTCCCACACATTTGAATTGTTTATTCACTTAGTGTATCGGCATTTGATCGCGTGTTATATAAGGGAATTATGTATTGTGGTAACCTGGGGGTATCACCGTATTCTCTATTGAATTAATGCGACTTTGATTCAAAAGTGCTGCAAGAGACGGTCGGCCTGTCTAAATGCATCATTGTACATGACATGTATAATGCACACCGCGTTTAATATTACCATTATGAAATTATTTGCCTTGCCGTATTACCAGGGATTAGACAGTATAAGATGTAATGTGTACAGTAATGAACTTTGAATGACACATCTCTGATAAGACACAACTTGTATATTTTGCTAGTGGACACTGCTCAAACTGAGCGTGTTAGCTATTCATTCGAATAGTTTATAATTCACTCATAGATTGTAAATTTATGGTCTTTGATGGTTGCCTTTTGATGTAAACTTTTGTGTTCCGAATTCTAAAACACGACGAATCATTTAGCAGCGAGTACAGTAATTGGTATGAATGTGAACAAATTATTGTAATTTGAGAGACCAATAAATATGACAGAACAGTCTCCGTACGCCTTTTTTTAACCACGTTTGTGTCGTCTGCTTTGCTTAGTGTGCTTTGCGTATGGTCACCTTGGCTTGACCTGAAATCCGGGGTTCATGTTAATTACAGCCCATAGCCTTGTCTGCGACAATTTGATCGATTACTACATTCATTCATTCAGCACAGATAACATGATGCAGTGTTTATGTTGTATATTGTTAATGAAGAGCTCAATCATCAATGTATGATGTCAATAGTCGAGTGATTTCACTCTGTTCATCTGGATTTGTTGTTGTGTTGCGTTGCAACATTTTCAAGTACTATCATGGTCACTGCTTTAGACCAACTGATGATCAAGTGACAAACGGTTGGTGACAATTTCAAGTGACGGAGTTGAATTGCCACGTAATAATGACAATCAGCGATGAATTCTATGATTCGTCATCTTTATAAAGGACATATGGCGAGAGCGTTCATATGTGATACTCAGTTACATTTTAATCAATGAAATTTTACACCTACCAGCATAACAGTAATCTCTTTCATTTCTCGTACATTTAGTGAGCTATAATAAATTCTATAGCTCGGTTTATAGAAATAATTATAACTGTTACAGGGTTTCTGTCACTTTATGACCATATGCAAAGGATGGTGAAACCACAATGCAAGTGGTTGAGCTATCATGAATGTCGTATACTATTGAATAGAATGTAGATGATAGTATACAGTACCCCAATTAGATACAGCGTTAATCAGATACATCGACATTAATTAATTAATTAATATTCCTTCCAATAACGAATACGTACAAGGGATAAATACGGGGTTGTGGAACAGTGAAAAAACACTTAACAACCAGACAAATCTGAAGTATAACTTCTTTTCACTACATCTACTTTGTATCAGTTTAGAAACTGTTCAGGCTTGAGAAAATATTTCGTCTGAGGTGAAAAGACGTTAATCAACAACTGTGTCATTTTATGTTCGTACTATACGACTTTTAGTTTTACTTAATACTTCAATACATCTCATTGGAAACATTGCATCTCTCTCCCATTGCATGACTACTGTATAATGCGTTCATATATATATATATATATATATATATATATATATATATATATATATATATAGTTTTGGTAGTACTGGAACTCTTTCTTGGGTGTAACCCAAGAAAGAGTTCCAGTACTACCAAAACTATTACGCTCTGCCACTGCGGTATAGAGCACTGTCTTAGCAGATTGATACTCACCGAGTTATATATATATATATACATACATACATGTGTGTGTGTGTGTGTTTGTGTGTGACTGACTGACATTAGAGAGTAAACAATCACGATATTAATGTTCCACTGACCATCTATTTCTAAAACCTTCCACCAATAGAGTGGCATGTGCTAAATCGTCAGATGTAAATTTGAGAAGCTTTATGTTGAAATTAGATATATGACAAGTGACATAAATGATTTGCCATTTGTGAAATCTAAACATTTGCACAACTTTGCACTGAGGTGGTTTTATGGCAGACGATTACATGTTTGATATATCGTCTGTTCGTCTCTAATTGAAAATTTATCTGTGTTCCTAATCCAATGTGTCATCTTGGAAATATCAAATCTCAAAAAACTGACATGGTGGTTAAACTGGAATGTTGTTTTTTAATTACCATGTATACTGAACTCATGAAAGACACCAGTACATTCAAAATGATAAGTCCATAATTGGAGAATATGGCCTACGTAAACCACAGTTTGTACCTCATAGGCACATCGATATCATCGCCAACTACAGTAATAATTGTCATAAAACCATATCTAATGGAATAACATGTACTAAATTATGGAATAATAAATATGGTTGTAAATTATGATCAACTAATATTTGAATTGTCTTTCAACGCAGGTTTTACATTATATTCAACTATTGTTGGTTGTCTATTAACCTAAGCTGTGAATTATGTTCAACTATGGTAATTGTATTTTTATCTTACACTATGTTAAGTCTTTCATTTCAAGGAGTACATGATGTGCAACTTTAGTGAATGTCTCTCATAATCATTATACATATGTTCAACTATGATACTTACTCAAGTCAGGTTGTACACTAAATTCTACTACGTTTCTTGTTTTTCATGTGTACTTTCTAAATCTAGTTGGAAGACATGGTAGTACAAAATATGAAGGATAGCAGTTGGTAAATACTTCCCTTTACGTCTTTATATGACAACGGTTTAACAAATTACATTTACTTAGTTTTGTAATCTCGGCGGAAAGTTTTCAAAGGATGGTTGAACTGTCAAGATTAAACTTTAGACTTCAGTATCTAAGAACTTGTCCTTTCTAAAACTTAACAGTCTAATAAATGATAGACAAGTATCATTGTTTTAAAACACAATACGGTTTTAATGATAGGAATACAGATGTGTATAGTAAGAAATGGAATGAGTCCCTATGTTCGGTAAGTCAACTAAATATATCATGTGAAACTCGACATGGTTATTGGTATAATTATCATTACTGTGATAATAATAACTGACATGTATTGTGGATATATGTTGTTGATCGAATTATAAAGGTAAGTTTATCAAAGAACACGGAAGTATTACTTCGCATCAAACATGTCGATAATGGTTAGATATGGCATGTGTTGGGAATTGTGATTGCACAGTAAGCTGTTCCTTGCTTGCAATGTCACGTTTTCATACACTTTATTCTCTGATAGAAACGAGACAATATGACTGTCTGTCAATGTAACATGGTGAGTAATAAACACACGAGTCCTATCCACTGGGATGGCGAGTGTACTAGTTAAAGCCTTATACCCATGTTTTAAAGGCAGTCTTTTAATAACGGTTTTTGAATGTTGTGGTGAAAGTGTTGGATATTGCACACTGATGTAATCGGGTTTCTTTAAGACAAGATTACATAGATGTACAGAAATAGTTTAAATTTTGGATCAACCTGAAGGCATCTCAGACTGATCAAATGGTAGATATAAATATATTGTAAACATAAAATCTTTCTTATCTCTCTGAAATGATTAGATATTGGGGATTTATACTCTCCGTGTAAATACTGACACAGTTCTTCTCAATCCCTCAGTCTACTTTTTTGAGCTGGCATCTTAGCATCAACTGGAGACCCCTACACTGTGCACAAGTTAAGTTATTGACTTTGAACAAAAAATATCGATTCTATACCCCTGCGTTCTACGTCACAACAACCCGTGTCTCCGTCACTGGTTCTGCAGTGCTCAAAATATGAGTCAAAACGTTCCCAATCGCCATTATTTATCTCAATGTTTAATAACTTATGCTGTCGACAGTAGACAGTAGACTCCATACACTTGAATGGCGGTGTGGGTATGTTGTCAACAGTAGACTCCATACACTTGAATGGGGAGTTTATGTATTTGCTATAGTTTTAGTGTTTCTGTGATACTCTAAATGTTGTTAAGTTGACTCGTGACACATTGCTCCAATAAAACAGTGTTGTAATATGTACCATTAGTAGTTTATGTCATTCATGTCACTGACTTGTTGTCATTTACCTATAATCTTTGCAAGCGTAAATGATAGAAGACATTCTTGCATTAAAGCCTATTGATTTCTCATTCAACAGAAACAAGTGGTGTGTAAACGTGTATGCTACTATAAACGTGCAGTAGACAGGAACTGTCTGCTTTCAAGTGCAATTTACTGTATACTAAATAGATAAAACACTAAAGGTCCAGCGTGGGTTCTAGTGTACTCTCTCAGGACTTATTGCCCATAAAGTGCTTGCACGCAATACATATATATTGCAATAGCTAAAACTTTACTTCTATCTTCGCGTGATTTATGTTTTCGAGTTGTCGATATAGATTGACAGATAACAATACACATCAGCTGGCAGCACGCTACCTTCGAAAGTCTAATAGAAGGAAAGAAAATCGTCTTATTTGCCATATGCCGATAACATAAAGATGACACATGCAAGCCTTTAGAGTGGGTCTGTATTAATTTAACGTTAGTGTTCATTTTGTATTTAATATTATTTAAGTATTATAAATTGAGATGTCAGGTTTTGGCAATGCATTTGTTGTATCCCAGGCCTGTTGATGTGTTAAACATGAAATCATTTGATTGCCAGATTTACTCTGTAGATTACCGATCAATTTGGCAAAGAACATTTACAGGTAATTTCGAATAACAATGAAATTAATATGACAGTAAATGAAAATTGCACTGGGTAGCATACGGTAGGATATAAACTAATGTACCCTTGATAGTGAAGATAACTCTTTGAACTAAGTAAAGTAAACGTTATGCACTTCTTGTCGGCATTGTAACTATTAATAATAAGAATAATAAATAATAACGTTGGTTTTTATATAGTGCTTTCCCCAATCTGTGCTCAAATCACTTTACAATTATTACCCATGGAATGGATCTATAGCGGCACAGAGGCCCTTTATACTTCTTCAACTCCCTGGGGAGCATACAATCCATTGCAGCCTCTATAAGCACATTGGATTAAAGCATTCACATTGCAACCTGTATCCTACCAGGTCCCCAATTATATAGCTGGGTTGACTGACTACAGATTCCAAGCAGACCACTCTAACCATTCACCCACCATGACTCCACAATGATTAATGATAGGTAAATATTCATTATCATTTTGTTATTAACTGACATTAATGCATTTTATTTGTGTTTCTTACAGTGCTGATCCCAGTTTGATTCATCAGAAGATAGCATAACACAAGTTCAATTTCATCTTTATCACCTTTATAACAACTCCATAAAGCGAATAAAGTGTGAAGCCATTTGATAAGACGACCGGCAACAGCTCCTCAGGAAATACTCGCTGGAAAAGATGTTGTTTCTAAGGAACGGAGCCAGCACCAAAAGCTCTTAAGATTTGTCGCCATAGAAATTTTCACGAAATCATTAACGAATTGAAGTGTTCATGCAGACACTAACAACTCTGTTCTCAGACTAAATCTGAAGTATATCTGTCTATGAAAATATTCTCTCCTGAGTTATTTTCTAATAATTGTCAACTTAAGGTTGGTTTGATATTTCACAGATCTGCTATTTAGGATAAATACACACTTTTATCACTATGGCAGATAGTACCAATTACATACCGTCGTTGGTTAGTCTGAATTTTTCCATCAACTCAACCGTAGAGCCATCTCCTTCATTCAACTATTCAGTCTGTCCTGAAGAGAATGGAATGCCATCACTGGTCGTCTTCTCCTGGACACTTGTGTTTGGAGCCATGATAGTTACTGCTGCCGTTGGAAACTTAATCGTTTTGTGGATTGTCCTGGCTCATCGCCGCATGAGGACAGTCACAAACTATTTCATTGTCAACTTGGCGTTGGCTGATGCCATGAATGCTATCTTCAATGTCCCCTTCCCGTTTAGTTATTTACTATACAATGATTGGTATTATGGCGAGATATACTGCAGAATACAGCGCTTCATTGGTCCCGTTACTGTGGCAGCTAGTGTGTTCACACTGATGGCCATTGGTATCGATCGTTATATAGCTATCGTTCACCCAATGAGACCAAGAATGTCAAAACTCCGAGCCAAATCGATCATAGCTGCCGTTTGGATGGTATCCATGGCGATATGCATACCATATCTGGAAGGTTCACAACTCGCAGTTATGGAATGTATAATGGAACCAGATGATCTTGTACCCATTACACTTCGTACGGTATGCATCACAGTATGGCCTGATGGACAGGTTTATGACAATTGGTACTTCTGGTAGGTAAAATCAATTTTATCCTCATTTTATGTTATAAACAAGTACCCTATACAGCCAACTTTACCCATAATGACATAAATAAGTACCCTGTTGTTGTTGTTGTTGTTGTTGTTGTTGTTGTTGTTTAAATTCACTTTACATTTTTCGTTTGTTTGTCGTGTGCGTTTATGGCGTACATTATATGCTTTAAAAACACATGTACAGTTGGGATACGACTAATACCACTTCGTACGTCAATATAATCATCACACTAGTCTTTCATTTTCAAAATTTGATTCATTTTATGCTATTTACAATGTGTCAATATTGGAAGCAAATATCTAAACTCGCCATCTGCTCACAACATGTAGAGTATCACAGAAATACTAAAACTATAGCAAATACCTAAACTTCCCATCTACTCACAACATGTAGCTATAATATCACAGAAGCACTAAAACTATAGCAAATACCTAAACTCGTCATCTACTCACAACATGTAGAGTATCACAGAAACACTAAAGCTATAGTAAAAATATACTTATCTCTGCGTACTTGAGTTGATGCCTGATATCACCTTACGTACGAATCTGAGAATAGCGCCCCCAATAGCTTACTGATTAACTCTTGTAAAGAGGCTCTACTGTATACTGTACTACCCTAATCCCATTGTCATGACATATAAAATGGAGAGGTATAGGTTAATATTGTGATGTCGCCACCAGACGTTTTCTCATAAATCATTGCACGAAATCCCCCAAATTGTTGAACACATGTCAAGTGCAGTAGAACGTGTTCATCGTATGCTCTGTTAGAATGACTATGGTAATGGGATGCGGTAATATTAATTGAGAAAATACTTAATGTAAGTACAGTAGGTGGTAGAACATCACGTGATACGTTTACAGAATGAGCATTGCTTTGAATAATGTGTATGAATTCACACATGTGTATGACAAGACTGACAGATCAGTTAAATGGATTGTAATTCTATTCAAATGTGAATTAATGTAAGTGAATTCGAGACATGTGAATAACACCCCCGATTAAATTTTAAACAATTTTCAATTGAAACACTAAATGATAGATTTGACATTCACACTTCAAATACACGTGTTTGTTTTGCATGACCTATCCTCTCTGTGTGATAAATATCTTATATTTACATCGATATTGCCGACCTTTATATTGAAGGAAAAGATGTTGCACTTTGTTCACAGGTACACGTTTTCCTTTACGATTGCAACATATGTAGTACCACTGTTCGCTCAAGGAATATGCTACACAATCGTCGGTGTTAAACTGTGGGGAAGTCAAGCACCTGGGGAATCTTCTAACAGACATAAAGAACAGCTCAAGGCTAAGAGAAAGGTAAGAGGAGAAAATGAAATACATCAAAACTGTCAGTAACTATTAACCTTTCTCCTTTTTCATATAGTGCGTATGTAAATAACGAGGTTAATGCCTTCAAGTTACGAGGAAGTCATCTGGGTTTCCCTGGTAGTGAATCTGTCATCTAGTATTGATCTACAGTAAGCAGCGACTGTGTATGTGTTGAAAGGGATAAGTCCTAATCAAAAACGACTTCCTTAGTACGCGAATAGAATGAAGTTCCATAACATTCAATCGATTATGAGTCAATCAAGTCCAGTATCTCTAGGGGGCGCTGTAAACCAGCTTTTCTCAGTTGACATTATATAACATAGTAGTTGTTTTGAATCATTTAGCTATCAGATATAAACAATATGAAACAGAGCATGTCGAGATATTTATCTGAATTCAATCATTGCATGATAAAAACATAGGATAGGAAGTGACTACCAGCGTTACTATAGGGTATACTATGATAACCTATCAGGCTGTCTATTCCTAAGGAGATTACACTCTTGATCTTTCGATAATTAAATTTGAGACAAATTTGACTCCCGGCTTTGGCATTACTGTATATACCTTTGACAGATGACACGGTCGTCAATATGACAATCATTTCATGCCTTCCATATCATTGATCTAATGTTTATCATTGCAAAGTTGCCGGTGACGTCATCGATAGCAAAGTAACAGTTATTTTTAGATAGTTTATACAATCATACTCTTTACATACTTGCTGTTAACAATGTATACGTATTACGTACATAATAAATGTTGTACCCAATGTAGGCGACATTTAACGAACATTCCCCTCCCACCTTCGAACACTTACACAAAAAAACTCACCCAAAACTATTACGCTCTGCCACTGCGGTATAGAGCACTGTCTTAGCAGATTGATACTCACCGAGATTTATATATATATATATATATATATATATATATATATATATATATATATATATATATATATATATATATATATATATATATATATATATATATATATAAATAAAGGTACAAATATTGCCTAAGCTGTTGTGATTGAATGTCTTCACCACGTCATTGTTGCTAATTAATGTCTTTATGTATATTTCTAGGTTGTCAAAATGTTGATGTTCGTGGTAATTATCTTCGCAGTCTGTTGGCTGCCGATTCATGTCTATTTCCTGCTGGGCCACTATTTCAATGAAGTCTACAGCTATAAATACATCAATCATATTTATATGGCTATTTATTGGCTAGCTATGAGTAACTCCATGTATAACCCATTTATCTATTGCTGCCTAAATGACAGGTTAGTATCTCTATAAGATTCCATTGTTACATATATTAGTGTGCTGATCATTAGAATATGTTGATTTGGTAACGTAATGATGCCTCAATATAAATGTGGATTTTAGTGCTAGAATGATTAAGAAAACTAAAAGTGAATTGCAGATGTTCACAGACGGTATTTGTGAAGTATGAAATAGTATGTTACACAATTAAGTCTCTGTCCGTACATTAATTTCAATAAGGAACTTGCAATCCAGACTGAGCATGCTCAGACGCAAAGGACTATGGGGTTATCTGTGGTTATCATAATACGTAATCTGGAGCTACTGATGAAATTAACCCCCCCCCCACAATTGTTAGGGTAACTATGAATTGATTATTGGTGATTATAAACAATGTATCAATATTGTTAACAATACTAATTGATTAGTATTTATTATCACTTCCCATGATGCAACATTCAATATGGCGGGTTTGCAAGTTCCCTATTGAAGGACATAATTAATATGTTGTATTCTGCTAAAACTTAACACATGACATTGTTAATATGACATTGTTATCAAGGCCACCTATAGAATACTAGAAAACAACTCAAATGGTAACTAAGGTGGGCGTGGCTACAGTGCTCAGGGCCATCAGTCAATACCAGAAAACAACTCAAAAGGCGTCGTTAAAGTGGTACAAGCTGAATTTACAAAAAGCTTCATACTAAAAAAAAATATTGTTATAAATCTCGATTAGGCCAAAAGAAAAAAATGTGTGATTCCGGTTACCCGACCCCACCTAGCTTTTTACTACCAACCCTAAACTTTTTCTTACATATTCGAGTAAAAAAATCGCGGAATGTCTTGCCAGAAATAGTGGATGCGGAAACTGACATTAACTTGAAAGACAATATAAAACTGTTCTTCCAATCTTTAATGAATGTACATCTGATGAGAAGAACAATAACACAGCGACCATGTGAAAAACTACAGAAAACATAACTACCTGAACTAGACACTCACACATGGAAAAAATAAAATAAAATAAAATAAAATAAAAAATCTACCTATCCCACCTATTCTAAAACTGAGCGTAATCGAAACCACACATTTTTTTTCATTTGGCCTTAGAGTAATAGTATCAAATTGAATGTTAATCTCCATACACATTATTAATATTGTTAGAACAGCTGTTTGCATAGTAGGGAATTCCTCGATATTTTTGTACCTATAAGAAATTACGTCATCTGATAGTTTATACAATTTGAGTCACTCATATATATCGGAGGATCAATTTAATCAAGAGATGATTAGATATGCTGTGATAGTTAGAACACCACGAGTACCTTCTGAATGTATAGGAAGAATTCAACCCGATAGGTATAAACCCACCTTAAGCCTTGATCCCTTTAATTCAAGGAAATCGAATTCTAATCTCATCACATGTTATTGTCTAGTATCATATCCCGTATAGTAAAGTATTGTGTTGATTTATAATATAGTTCACATCATTTTAAATCTCATATAGTAAAATATTATTTTTAGCTTTAGAATGGGCTTCAAGAAAGTTTTTCAATGGCTCCCGTGTGTCAATTATTCGAAGGATCACTGGTCTAAAGTCCTCGGGTCAGGATATACCCGTGTTACTTACAAAAGCAGGGCCGAAGTTGGAAGTAAGCTGATATATGAGTGTGAAAGTTCCCTGCAAAGAGTGTTTCTGATTGGTCAATACATGTTGCAACGTGTTTGGAACGTGTTGTCAACAGCCAATGAACATGAGCATATCGAATTGGATTTAGTTTCACATGCTAGACTGACCACTATACAGACCGCTACTACTGAGAACGACAATGATCTGTACGTGTGCATGCATTTCAGATATTGTCAAATTCTCGCAAGATACATTATGGGATATCTATCTAACAAACTCTTTTGATAAACCATACTGACCAAGATGGGTATTTTTTTTTCAATGTAAGCTTATGACTTACAATATTATAAAGAATGACACCAAAATAAAAAATTAATAATCACCGTTTTGGGATAAACTACTTTGTTCACAGTTTAAGTTCTATTTATTCTTGGCACTTTATTATTTACCTTCACGTTTCTGTCACAATTGCGTTCACTTTCAACTCTTCTAACACGTCTTTTATTTAAATCTTATATCATCTGGATTTCGAGACACACGCGTCTAAATTATGGGATAGTAAATTATTAACTATCAATACAGACACTTTTTATGACAATAAGTACAGGACTACCCTTTGCATTGACGGCAAATCACAGCTCACCTAGGTCAGTCGGGCAAGTGCACTACATCCTGCAGCTCATACGAATTTATCCTGTGATTGAAATATTCATATGAATTGTTTTTTGTGATATCTACTTAATGGACAAGTCTCTTTGCCATGATTTGACTTTCTGAAAAACACAAGCCTAGTAGTTTGTATATATGCAACTACTTTTTGGTTGGCTTAGAGTATCTCCTTAATCTTCCATTTCGCCAAATGCACACGAATGAATTGAACAGTCGAGTCACCGAATTTTAATAATCGCCTTATTTGATGGTTGTTGGCTTTTTTGTGCTTTTGGTTACACAGCTAAAATGCATACTAACTTCTGTTGAAAGAATGGCTGCTTTCACACTCCTGTATCAGAGTATTTCTGATTAAACACCCAATTACTAATATCTATCTTTATATACATTCAACTGTCTCTTTAGCTATTGCCTTTCTTCTCCAATCACTCTTAGTTCATTTAATCATATCGTCTTAATTTGCATGTTGTTGTTCATAAGTAACCAATCAGAAGCAGGTCTTTGCTTTTGAGTATATATGTAATCATTGCAACCTTTCTAGCTTATTTCAATCAAGCTGTCGAGAAATGTTTTACTCATCAAATGTGGTCTCACATTTATTCAATACTAAGCAACATTGTGTGCTATGTAAAATAACAACGTTGTCAGCGTTGTACCACATCATGTCCTTAATTGAAAGACACCTATATTTTGAAATAAGACTGAAGAAAGCGTCTAGATTCCTTGATTATCAAACAAATTAACTTGCAAAGACGTTGTATTTTCTGTAAGTCTACCAATCAAAGATATGTGCAAAATATGTGGCTAGGAATAGTTATTTAAAAAAAAGAACATTGTAAATCAAACTATCTACTTACGTTTTAACGACTATTCCTATGAAATGCACTGTCCTTTATTTTTTTTAAAGTTATAATGATCAATTACAAAGTATATTCATATTACCTGATGTAGTCCAACCATACACACACAGACACAGACACACAGACATACAGACACACTGACACACAGACACACAGACACACACACACACAGACACAGACACACAGACGCACAGATACAGACAAACATACATACATACATACATACATACATACATACATACATGTTACATACATACATACATACATACATACCTACATACATACATACATACATACACACACATACATACATACATACATACATACATACATACATACACACATACATACATACATACATACATACATACATACATACATACATACATACATACACACAGGCATACATACACACAGACACAGACACAGACACAGACACTGACACACACACAGACACGCACACACACAAACAAACAAACATACATACATACATACATACATGTTACATACATACATACATACACACACACATACATACATACATACATACATACATACATACATACATACATACATACATACATACACACACACATACATACATACATACATACATACATACATACATACATACATACATACATACATACATACATACATACATATATACATACATACATACACACACAGAGACACAGACACACAGATACGCACACACACAAACATACATACATACATACATACATACATACATACATACATACATACATACATACATACATACATACATACATACATACATACCTGCATACCTGCAAACATACGCACACATACACACATACACACACAAACAAACATACACAAACACACACACAATCAAACAAACAAACAAACAAACAAACAAACATATAATATATTGAATTTCATTCATTGACACATTTTCAGTACTTTATCATATCTAAAAGTCTTAATTACAATTATAAAGGAGACACATTTGAGATCAATCTATATTGGTATTTTCAGATTCCGTCGAGGTTTCAGGAAGGCGTTACGCTGCTTCCCATGCGTCAAATGGTCACCAGATCAGAAAATCGACGTACCAAGACCAAGCACTATGAGTGGCACCTTTCATTCTGGTCCAAGCATGAAACTTTCAAGGAATGGCTCTGTGATGACTACAGTAGCTGGCACTGACGACTCAATGGCTGAAAACACCATGTAAAATACTACAAACGGGTGAAATCTATGAAACGTGAACTATGAACGTATAAGTCACAACAAAAATGGTGTGTTTCCGATAACTGTAGTTTAACCCATTGACACTAAACATGTTTTAAATATTTAAAACAAAACGATTTGTCTTCTTGACCTTCATGCTGAGTTGTTTTCTTTCCTCAGTGATGTCTGTACATATTTCATCAAACTATCACAGAAGCGGTGTTCTGACGATATTTCGTTTGGGTTTTCGGTCGAAGTAATATTTGTCAAAAAAAACCCCCCCAAAAAACACTTAAAAAGGTAAAATGAAGTAAAATAAAATCCCGACCTACTTATCCTATTCTCTGAGGCCATGTTATCGAAAACACACACTTATTTTTTGGCCTAAGTAACACAGTACTGATTAATATATTGACATCTCCTATATCTGTGTTACTTGTACCGTATGATATATTAACTTTGTTTACTCCAGCACAGGTGTTTTCATAATTATATATATATATATATAAACACTTGGTTGTTTGTAGATCTTTTCTAGAAATGTACGTTATCTTTGTCATAGGCAGAATTCAATCAGGAATACATTTTCTGACTTGAAGTTACGACTTGTACCATCTTGATATACGATGTACACAAGTCTTAATGTGATCACGTGTCCATACACAATAAGTATATGGTGATATTTTCAAAGTCACTATTACACCTAAAGATTAGCTTGCGGCAAATTACTTAAGATTAAAGGTTAAAGGTTAAAGGTTCTGTTGTAATTTACCATAAATAATTATACGACGTCTTCAAGATACAATTTAGGATGCATTTGTTGACAGATACAATTCTACTTCACTTCATTCTATGTTTAGCAGTAATTTGGAGAAACAAGAATCATTGAAATGATAGAAGTCATCGCATTCGTCTGTTTTGTACATAGTTAGCTTTATTAAAGGTGTATAGCATGAACATGGTCATACATGTCAATGTTTTATATAAGATACAAGTAACTTTAGATATATTGAGATCATGTACATAGGTTTTTAGTTTGTTTGTCTCTCGATATCTAAAGTTAAGAAACTGAACATACAACGAAAAGTGATCAGACATATGTTAGATTAGATTATTTATGAGATTAGATCATTTACAAGATTAGATTATTTATACTATCAAAAAAGTAGTTATTGAAATAGTATAAATATGCAGTCAACAAACGTGTATATATTTCATGAGTGATATATTTATCACTAAACTCAGTTTGATATATTTATCACTAAATTCAGTTTGATATATTTATCACTAAATTCAGTTTCGTTGTCTGAATGACGATTACAGACCAACGAACGTTGATTCATAATTTTGACACTCTTACTGTATCTTTCCATAACAAAAACGTTGAAATGTGTCAATATACAATAACCATTGAACTACGTTTGTTAGGATAAAATCTAAGTAAATTTGCAGATAACAGTGTAAAATAATATTGATTTGGATGTGGTCAGGACATTCAGCTACCAACGAATCAATGGGTTACGTAATATATACCATGAAGCTCATGTCTTAGAGATAACAAACCCTAAACATTTTTTATTCATGATCAACTGGAAGGGGGGGGCAAAGGCCGGGGGAAGGGGCGAAAGGACATGGGGAAACAGGCCTGCTCCCATGATGCATACACGGTTTATATGAGACTGTGTATTCTCCAAAAATTACTCCTCGCTTAGTTTTATTACAAGTTACAATATATAGTTCAATGATAGGTTTATTAGATTGAGACCAAATTGGATTCCTTGATTTTACACATTACGATATTTAGAGTTGTTTGTGATTTAACTACAGTTAGGAATGTGTATAGACATTGAGTTTTTGGGGTGACAATGATCGCCAAGTGTCTCATAACGTAGGTCGTGTTTGTACTCTTGTTGATCTATATAACGACAAGTTGTAGCGTAGATATGTTCATAGAGGCTATCCGCCTGAATTAATGTATTTGCACCACAAATGCTCACCACAATGTTTTATAGAGATGTAAATAGGACCAATGAAATGACCAAATTATTGTATAAATCCACTGTGTGAGTAGTAAATTAGTTAGTTAGTTAGCCTGTTAGTTTCAAATGACAATCGCTTAATTATCAAACAATTATTTGTTAGATTTTGAATCATGGTTAATTTATTAGGTTCATCATTTTATCTTTATTATTGTGAAAGGTTCAACTGACGTTAATTCTATCTACTTCGGTATAATAACATGTAATATATTTCAAACAATTTCAGTACGTATTATACAGAAACATTTGTCATGAAATTTAGCTTTTTTTAAAACATAAATGTCAATATTACGAATTGTGTAATTTGTTACTATCTATGTAAGAAAGTTCTATTTATTTCTAGGTTTCTCATAATCCAACCGACCGACACTTTATTTCTTGACAACAAGTAACGCCCTCTTAAACAAAACCCACAACTGATGATAATATGCTGACTCAAGGAGTCTGGCTCTTGGTGAAAATTATCGTTCATCGCCGAACTTTGTGAGCTTTAACAGCTCCATTTGATATGGTTCACATCATCTTCCTTATTTGAATTATCATTTCTAAAGCACCCAGAATGTTAAACCTATAATTGTGAATTGAATGTACAATCAATACTTCGTTTTTATGGACCGACCGACCGACTGACTGACCAAACCATTGTTATTATAAGATCTTAAAACGATCCATCCTTGGTGACAATATTTGAAATAATTAATTATTAAATAATGGCGGTTACAAATTGTAGGATATGAGGATAAAATCATGTCAAATTAAATTAAGTTGCTTTACAAAACTCCTACTTTGAAAACTATACGTTAAGGTTTGTACTGTAGGGTAGAATTAGCCTCAGTAACAATTTCCCAGAAATCAAATAGATTCTATCCAAACGTTGCTGTATAATAGAAATTAATAAAAGAAATTGGGGGGTTCACCATTTTGAGGAAATTGTCAATCTTTCATTTTCCCATAGAGTTGATAAAGTATTCGTCGGCCATATTGGATTCAGTGGCCATATTGGATTCTAAAATGACTACAATGACCTCAATTTAAAAAATGCACGTTGATCCCAGATTCTTGTTTGATTTTAACTGGGAAAAGTTGGAGTGTTCTTGAAGAAAGTAACATGAACATTTAATGAGTGTATTTCCGAGACTTGTTACGTTAATAATACCATCGATATTAGAGGGAACACTAAATAAACCAAACTGTATACTGTATATCGTCAACCATGTTATAGCAACTCAACATGTTAATAAGTTTTAGTATTTTATGGCGTAGTAGGTCTAAGTGACACACTATGGAAGACTTCGTAATTCACTTTATAAGTATTTGGTTTACAAGACTATTACATAGATTAAACGAATACACATATTTTTAGAAAGTGACGTATTATGATATATTATTAATATAACCATACATTAAGTCATTATTTCTTTAGCTTAACATTAATTATAACAATATGTATTTTATATGAGAGTATGTTTCCAAGTTTTCCATTATTAAAACTTATTTCCAGTGATTATTTCTATGTCTTCCGCTGATATTACTTATTACAGTAGCGAAGCAGAGCAGATGTATACCTTCGTATTCCTGATTACAGTAGCGAAGCAGAACAAATTATTTGTATACCTCAATGTAATGTCACATTTCGAAATAAAGCTTGGTATCTGTGTGTAGTATATAAGTGAAGCTATTTCTCGGTAGATTTAATTTTATCCTTAACAAACCCCTCATTACACTTGACCTCCACATATGTATGTATACTAATCATAAAATACTACATGTATATATTCAATCCGTCATTTTTATAACTTAGCAGGCAACCAAGACTCTTGACTGTTCGTTTGTTCCTGCCCGTTTGGATTACTGTAATAGTCTGTTTTCTGGTTGTCCTAAGTATCCTATTAACAAGCTACAGCGCGTACAGAACGCAGCCACACGCCTTGTGTGCAAAGCCACAGAGCTCAACCACGATGAACCACTTCTGCACTCTTTGCATTGGTTACCAATCAACTCTTGCATACAATACAATACAATACAATACAAGGTTTCTTCAATCTGTTTGTTATGACGCGCTGGAGGTAACCGCTCCAGAATATCTTTTCTCAATTTCTTCACCTTCATGCTTCCCGTAGACATATACGATCTTCTTCCGACACCCGCATCCTAAAAACACCATTTGTCCCCAAGAAGCTTATATGGCTCCTCAATTTAGAACAGTCTTTGTCACGCTAACTCCATAAGCCTTCCGCTCTGAGACTTAAAATTTACCTTATTGCAATCTTAACTCTCACTCACCTAGTAAACATATCCTTCCATGTTTTCAATTGTTTCTCTGTATCCTCGCAATTTGTTAGTAGTTCAGTGTCTGCGCTTGGAGCTCTTCGGAGAACAGATGCATTATAAATTCGCTTTATTACACACACACACACGCGCGCGCGCGCGCACACACACACACACACACACACACACACACATAATTATATACGGACTACTCTTACTTTCATATGGGAAATTATAGTGACAAATATTTCACAACATACCTGGTGATGATTCGGTACTTCTGATGTTGGTCCAAAATTTCTTGAATTCCTTCAGAGGGAACAACAAGAAGATTAAGCTTAACTATAACCCATGACGTGTCGTGTCGCGATCACTATGCAATGCAAGATCTTATCCATCCCGACGTCCGACCACCACGTGGAATTAGGCTTATTTTCATGATGAAAAAAATTCACTTTCGGAAAAGTATTTTGCAAATCGTGTAATATTATACTAAAAAGTTCATCGTTGTTGGCGCTAGACACAATTTTGCAACGAATTTTGAAAGGATTGCTGGCAATGATGACTCTGTCTGAGTCAAGATGTGAATGTCTATTCATAATCAGAAAGAAAGGTGTTACGTCATATTCTCGTTTTGACTCGGAGGGATGGACAGTTCTTTCCGTAATTGCCTGTACTTTTACAATGGAGACACCTGACTTGTCATCGGTTAATATGTAAATCTGATATAACTTTCTTTGTTGAAAGTGTACACTACGTACACTGCTGATATTGTTTTGTTGTATATATCACATACACATGGAATCTAATGGATATCACGTTTTTCTATTCTGTAAAAGAGTGGAATATATTAAAAGTTCTGGAGTATCGCTTTTCTGAAGAGTCCGAGTTTTCAACTAATACATCATGGAGTTATCTCTAGAGCTGCTTTCGCCATTGCTTTGGGCTGTAATTGATCGCCATTTTCTCGAGTTGCTGGTCCATTAGTACCCATTATATTGTAGTATTTAGATATATCGCCTTGAAGATGAGGAAAACAACGACTGACCTGTTGATACGGTTGATATTTCCTTCCCATAAAACAATGCAGCAGCTGCTCTCTTTATCTGTCCACCACCACTTTTTACCATCTTCGAATTCTTCGTTGTACTATGGCGTTGGTCGCCATATTAGATGACAAGATGGATTACGCAACTCCACAATTATCCGCAGTTATCTCAGCAATCCACGGAGGCTTAACACCACAACGTTATCCTTTACTGTACGAAAAACAATCATTCTTGGCTGAGTTGAACATTTTTGAAAATCTAAACCAAATTACCGAGAAATTGCAAACAGTGAACAGACCAATCAAACAACAGCGTGTCCAAGAAGGAGCAGGTGAAAGACGTGGATGAAGTGAGCTAATACAGAAACTGGAGATATAGAAATATATAGAATGCTATGATCGACAAATACAGATTCGCATTCCTATATTAATTACACCAAAATTCACACCTTGGCTTTTTACGTCACATCAAAAAATGAATTTAGAAGTAAAATAAGTCCATAATATATATGTTGAAATGTCATCTCAGACCAAGTGATAGTGTTATCAATACTTGTGACATATTTTATCATAAGTTGGTCTGGGTCCACATGTCTTCGGCATGTCATTTCTTTGGGGGGGGGGGGTAATGTAGCAGTGTTAATCTCCCAAACTAGTGATGTATAGGAGGACGGGTGTACACACGTCATACGTATGTATAGGCTTGCGCGCGCGCGTGTGCGAGTGAGGTCGTGCATACATGCATCTCGTAATTGCATTCATGTATGTATGTATGTATGTATGTATGTATGTATGTATGTATGTATGTATGTATGTATGTATGCATATATGCATGCATGCATGCATGTATGTATGTATGTATGTATGTATGTATGTATGTATGTATGTATGTATGTATGTATGTATGTATGTATGTAGTATGTATGTATGTATGTATGTATGTATGTATGCATGCATGTATGTATGCATGCATGCATGCATGCATGCATGCATGCATGTATGCATGCATGCATGTATGTATGTATGTATGTATGTATGTATGTATGTATGTATGTGTGTGTGTGTGTATGTATGTATGTATGTATGTATGTATGTATGTATGTATGTATGTATGTATTTATGTATTATGTATGTATGTATGTATGTATGTATGTATGTATGTATGTATGTATGTATGTATGTATGTATGTATGTATGTGTTATGTATGTATTATGTATTATGTATGTATGTATGTATGTATGTATGTATTATGTATGTATGTATTATGTATGTATGTATGTATGTATGTATGTATGTATGTATGTATGTATGTATGTATGTATGTATGTATGACTTGTATGTCACAATCCTAAATTATATGTATATAAATTACAGATTCTTACAATTCAACTCATTCTAACTATTTATTCATATTTTGTACTATAATACAATTCACCTAAACAATAAATGACAATACAAGAAGTACCAACATTATTTAACATTTTCGGTTGCTATAAGTAGTTAATATGTTAATGTCAAATAAATAACTTACAATTGTCAATAAAAGTTTGATTAAATCGATTTGCTACTAGTTAATCTGGAAGAAAATACTACTAACTTTCTGTCCTATTTTGTCCGGGATGATTTCAAAGTATAGAATTTATTGGACTAAGTACACTGAGAGACCACCTAGACAACCATTTTAATGATGTTGGCTCACTAGCAAATAACAGTCGGAAATGAAAGAGGAGACATCGCCGGGGGTTGTAACGTTATACATAGCGTACCCCGGGGAGAATATTCCTGAACTTCCGACTGGCCAATAAACATGATCACGATGTCATCAAGAATATGATCACCAGTGTTAAAATTAATGACCGTTCTTATTATAAGAATGATCCCATATGTACATTTGGTAGGAATCTAATTTTATAACCATGCTTGTCTGACAAAGTTTCACACTGTTTCATTACTGACACACTATTCAAATAAATGTTTGAATCGTTAAGATCACATAAGAAGCAATTATCACATATAATAGTAATAAGAACAGAAACTGAACTTTTAGAATTCTGTTAACTCAATGATACCATACATCAAACCAAGTATGTTTCAAGTAAATATAATGTCCCTATATTTAACCCAATTTTGTAAAAATGTTCAAATATATTATAGAGAGTGATAGAAAGCTTAGTGCTCCAAAACTACTCTCCTATAGCCGTATTACCAAGCGAAACTAAAACTAATATATGTGAACACAACTGTCAGAATAATACCTATACGTTGTATTTTATTATGGTTACATTCTAAGAATTCGACTTTGTAAAGATTCAATCAAAAAAAAGTGTTTATTTCCTTGACATAACGAATCTCGTCTGTAATATGACAAAATTTATTGAGAGCATATTGTGTAAAGTCAATAATTCATGCAAGGAAAACTTGTATTCATACTATAATAAACCTCGAAAATTCAGGATGGCGCCCTCACGTGATAATGTAAAAATCGAAAGTAGATTTTGAACTATATCAGAGGGCGATATAACTAAATTTCCGCATCTAATCCACCGTGAACTGTTGATATCACCAGAATAAGAAAATAGATACTACCCGAAGAATATATATATTCTTAATACACTTGAGTATCATACTCTGCTATCAACAAGAAGACCTAAGACAAAAAAGTGAAAAAGAGAAAAGAAAATGTCAGGTTTAGGTTTAATTTGAGTGAAAACCCTAAGTTACAAGTTAAACTAGTGGAGCGAGTTGATATGTTTTCTCAAAAGAGGCATTTAAGACACTGTTATAATACCTAGATAGATATATAAACATTTTAAGTATGTTTCAGTAATTTTGAATTAATTGTTTCATATCATTAAGTCCCAAACTGCTAAACATATACAATTCTTACTATATATGTCAAAATGTAGAATATACCATTTATATACGTTCCCGATTATATAATTTTCAAACCAATCACCTCAATAATACCAATTCTAACCCTAAACCACACAGTTTAGTCAATTTCCTCATCAATACTGAACCTAAACTAGAACATAATCAATAGATCTTTCATATTGTATAATCTAGAGATCTGAATATCTAATTAGATGTGTGTGTGTTTCTTATCGACTTTTCTTTGTTATTTTAAGGTCAACTATGATTCACTACCAATTATTACGAAGGTGAAGACTTGTTACAAAGCAGCTGTTGTTTGATTATCAATAAACTCTGCTTATCTCTTGAGCAAATCGATAACTGTTTACGTATATACTTTAATGTTTTGACGACACGGTCGTAACCATGCATGATTAATTGCAGTCAAACTGCGATCTATGTATTAACCAATTAATATTCAAAGGCAAGCACTTATTACATTGAGTTTAACCTAACACGAGAGAAGGTCATGCAGAATATGCCTACAATATAAGCATTGAGGGGAAATGACCTATAAAATATAACCCAGCTCTTCAAGGGGTCGTTACGCTATATTGACACTTTACTCATGGTTGAGTGAATTTAATATCACCCGTGTCAATCCCATAATTCCACGGCATTTAACATTCCTCTTAAATTGTGGATAAAGTTGTATCAACAAGAAATAATCCCTTGGAACACTTCTCTTTAAAGGTTCTCGTCTAGTTGTTTTCAATTTCACAATGCAAGATTTGATCATATTATGAACAGTCACTAATTCATAAGACATTTTCAGCGGGACAATCTTCAACCGTGGTCATTACTGAGCCATTCCGGGAAAGCTTCATACTGTGCCCGGATGCATAACTGCTTAACGTACTCGGCCTTGGAGCGTCTATACCCTCTTCAGGCTTCCAGCGGACTCCTGGCAGAAAACGTAGAGCTTTCTTGAAACCTTTTCTGAATCTGATGAAGAAAACGACAAAAACACATAAATATGTTATCAATCCTGGAAATGTCATTCAATGTACACAATCTATAGTGCATTTCTGTGTGTTTAACAAGAATTCGATGTTGATAATTCTGTGTCAAAATGGTGTTTTTTATTAACACATTTTGTAGAGAACGTCGTTTAACGAAACAAATGATACTAGGCGAAGACAAACATTCAAAAACTACAGTGTGTATTTGAACATACACAAACACAAGAAAGAACCAATTTATAAGTTTATGATTTTGTCTCTGGAAATCTATTCAGTGTCAGCCAATTCTACTATTATCCCATCACGTAGATTGTGTTTAAACGACTCGCATCTTCGAACAATTAGCCTATTCATTAGTAGCCAAAGCAAATCGCATATGACGTCATAACTTCGATCCTTTCAATGCTTTCGTTCTATGGAATTTGATACAAACTAAACATAATAGCATAATGTTGCACATGTGACAAACTTACCTGTCATTCAGCCAACAATAGATGAACGGATTGTACATGGAGTTACTCATCGAAATCCAGAACATAAACATATATATGTGTTGGATGTGTATGAATTGGTAAATCTGGTGATGATGACGTCCAAGTAAATAGTAGACATGTACTGGTAACCAACATAAGGCAAACAGTATAACTACCACTATCATCATCTTGACCACCTATAAAGTTAAACAATCCCAAAAAGGAATATTAAAAGTGTTGTAGTAATAAGCCAAAGTGTAACTCATCATTTTCACAAGTGGTGTATTTGAGAATGTCACCGTGTTTATTTGTTTGCCTTTGTGTTTATCTTTTTTTTATTTACCGATTCATTAATGTATATTCATATTCAATCATGGAGATAATTGCTATATTAGCCAATGTAAATATACACATATCAAATAGATATGTTTTTATATTGACAAGACCTTCCATAGAAATACCTGTTTTAGGAATATAATATTATTTATACAGTCAATAGCTTTTGTCCATGAAATGTTTGAAATACATATTTCATATATACTCAGCACATACATGTGTTTAAGTTTATGCATTTTTATTCAATGTTATATAAATAACTTTATGCCAAGTCAATTTGCTTCGTATAATTATATGTGCTAATTCGTATCATTTGGATACAAAAATGAAAATCTAAGGTTTTCTTGTTTTTTTTATTTAAAAAATGAAAATTGAAAATCTAAGAATTTTGGTCATATCATTATTCAATAGCCTGCCTGATAGAGGCAGACTAGACTTAATATGGACGATGAAATGACGACCTAAATTATCATTCACAGCATCAAGACTATTAAGATTTACGTTGCGGGAACATTCATTCATATCAAAAAGCTCAGGATACAATTATCAAACACAGTCCCTTAACTCCAGACAATTTCTCGAGTGATTATGGAACATTCTCGAATAATCCCTACTGTTGAAATCACCCTGTGGTGATAAGTTATGAGTCGGTTTCGTGTCCATTTTTCCTTTGAAATCGATCTCTAGAGCATGGATGAGACGACACTTTTCTTTAAGTGTCTTGTTAGTGAATAGAACGTGCCACGGTTCATGCGTAGTGAATAGTAGAGATTGACCTCTCATTGTGAAAGTGTTTTATGCTATGGTCTGTTTGGTCACAGTAACGTTAATATCTGACGTTTGGACATGTAAAACCTGCTTTTTTTTACATCATTAAGTACAGAACAGACACCTGGGAAGCAAATATTGTGTGCTATCTATTATATTGATCTTAACATAAACCCTGTTACTGCCCGTCTCACTGAACTTGATTTCTTGTCTAGTACATGCTCATTCTTTAAAGACGTCATTCATCGTCATTGTTGAACTAGTAATGAAATACAACTGAAAAAATATCAACAAGATTTACCTTTAAATCCCAATTAAAGCAGTGTTTACTAGATAAACTTTTTTTGAAACATTGTTATAAACTCTCGTTTGCCCCTTGTAATATATTCAACAGACGTAATTATTTATATTAAGACATGAAATTCATGCATATGTTTTGTTTGTTTGTTTGTTTTTTGTTTTATATATACATATGTATATATTATTGTATATGTTGTATAGTTAAGTAAATACGTCAATAAAAAGGAAATATAGAATAACTTTAAACTCCTGGCCGGACCACAAAAATAGTTTTGTGGTCCAGCCAGGAGTTTAAAGTTATTTTTTATTTCCATTTTATTAATGTATTTAATTAACTAATTCCTCACTTGATATGTACATTTTGTTTTCTTTTCGACCTCTGGCAAAATATTTAAAACAAAAAAGAATGCAAATTGATTTTGTTTTTTTAAGGCGAGAGTTAGATTGATATATTAGTCACCTTTCTCTTTGCCTTCAGTTGCTCTTTATGTCGACTTGAGCTTTCACCAGGTGCATGACTTCCCCATAGTTTAATACCAACTATGTAATAGGATACACTCATGGCAGCCAGTGGTAGGAAATACTCGATTATCATAAGTGAAACGTTGTACCTGTACAGAAAATATGAAGAAAATATGTTGAACGTACAAAGATCTTTACAACAACTTTAAAACTGAAGATGCATTGAGAAAAGGAAAAAAGAGATTAGCATCAATCAATCAATGACATAATAAATAAATAAATGAATAAATAAATAAATAAATAAATAAATAAATAAACAAACAAACAAACAAACAAACAAACAAACAAACAAACAAACAAATAAATGAATAAATAAGTAAATAAATAAATAAATAAATAAATAAATAAATAAATAAATAAATAAATAAATAAATAAATAAATAAATAGAGATAATTATCTGTATCCGATAACAAAAAAGTGTCAGCATTCTAAATATTTGATACAGGTATAATATACTACAGGATATTTATTGTTGATATTATATATATAATATTGGTTTATTGCTCTCAAAGGCCACCGGCCCAAATAGCAAATCCATCACAGATATACAAAATGCAAAATATACAAAACGGACACAGAAAATTCAACTATTAATAAAGGAAAGAAAAGAAAAGAAAAAGGAAACATACTACTTCAAATACATTCTTTTCTCAATTGGAAAGCTTTGTGTATAAATACAGCAAGGTTTGATATAACAACTCTATCATCACACGACATAAGAGAATAAAAAGTTTCAATTGAAGGTTGTCTATATGACCAAACTGGTAAATATAACTCTCTTAGACGTTGGTATAACGGGCAGACAGAAATAAAGTGAAATTCATCCTCAATTTCAATTGTACAACAAACTTTACAGGTGCGCTCCTCAAGAAAAATACCACGTGCCCTACCCTCCTCAATTTCCAGACCGAGACCCGAGCTCCTCAGACAAGCTATTGCTCTTCTGAATTTTGATATTCCTGATATGTGAAAAGCAACCTTTGAATGGATGATGATTTTGAATGAAATCAGTTTGAAATCACTTTCAATATATTATGAGGATTCTTAGACAAAAGATCGGAATCTCTGTTTTTCTGGTCAGTTGAAAGAGATTTATTCTAACACAGCTCAGGAAACGTGAAAGGGGATTTATTTCATGATCTTAGATAACATACAATATACTTAAATACACACATACACACACACACACACACACACACACAAATACACCATTTAGAAGTTTTAAACTAGTTTCCTTAACTGCCTAGAATGGGAAAAGACGTGACTCACGATAAAACTCGTCAATCATTATGAAAGATTGATAGGTTTCTGACAATGTTATATCAATATGTGATTATGGATTGCAGAAATGATAGCTCATACAAATATTACCTTTAGTTTATGTGTATTATCAAGTAACTAATGAGTGTAACTTGAGTAATGATACCACTATTGATTATTATTTCT
This sequence comes from Glandiceps talaboti, assembly GCF_964340395.1. NCBI lineage: Eukaryota > Metazoa > Hemichordata > Enteropneusta > Spengelidae > Glandiceps > Glandiceps talaboti. Next base: position 1,456,861 of record NC_135570.1, on the reverse strand, counting down.
TTAATTTGATATATTTAATGTAATAAGTCGCTAGAGTTGCATCTGAATCAAACTCAGATGAAATTATATAAACACGAGTTTATTTGATATATTTGATATAAAAATATAATTACATTCTAATCTGATTTCGTGAACGAACCCAATGGGGTGCCAACATTGTAGACAATTCATCACATTTTAGCAACCAGATAATGGAAGGAATGTGCCATCGAGATCAGTTAATGGTGATTTTATGTTCCAAGCGTTGTGCACGGCCTTAGATTCGCTCCTTACTATCCCCGTTGTACATCAGCTTATTTCAATGGTTAAGTGAATTTCTGACAATCGACTGGTGAATTTCACAAAGACAAAATTGGCTAACCTATCAGGACTCTGTCGATGAATTGAATGTTACATTAGTCAAATAGGAATACTGGTAAAAATCACCACAAACAAAAAGATGGGGTGATGCTTTGTCTTTTGCAATCAAATGGGTACTCAAATATTAACTAGGAGGATATGCATATTAATGACCCAATTCAACATCTAACAAAAAGGATATGCATATTAATGGCCCAATTTAACATTTAACAACGAGGATATGCATATCAATGACTCGATTTATCTATAAGGATGTTACTGCCCCACGTTTAACTATTAACTAGGTATATATGCATATTAATGAACCAATTTAACATTTGACAACGAGAATATGTATATTATTGACACAATTTAACATTTAACCACGAGGATATGCATGTTACTGACCCGATTTAACTATGAGGAAGTGCATGATACTGCCCCACTGTAACTATTAACTAGGTAGATATGCATATCACTGGCCCAATGTAATTATTAACTATAGCTATGAGGATATGCGTATCAATGCCTAGATTTAAATATGAAGTAGGGCAATATGCATCATATTAACGATCCAATTTAAATTTTCAACATATATACTACTGTGAATCTAATATATGTTACTTTTATCACCCAAAACACGTTCTTCTGTAGAGTACACCATTAGTTGCGTTTCTGCAAGCGTTGCATCAGGTTTGTTTCTTTTGAACAAAGCAATAAACGGTGATTATTTACATAGTTTATGATAATATTAAACTATTATGTAAAACAGAACATCGGATTGTAACAATATTATTTTAACTGTATAGAAGTAAGTGACAGGTCCATGGCACTGATTTATTCCCTTTTAAAATTCTAACATCGCATGGGTAAATAATGTTCCACCCTGTTAACTCTTGCCATGTACGTGACCAGGCATATAGACATATATGTAGGACTGGTATGATGGCTGACTGATAATGGACATTTAAGAACACTTTTCATGTTCACATGTCTTTATACCTCTAACACAGGCCTGCCTGTCTTACACAACTCGCTGGGGCAGACAATTCATGTTGTATACCGTCAAATGATACAATGACGTAATGCCATTACTCAACACCACGTCCAATCAGGTTCGCACAGACACCAGGGTGGTACCAGTCTGTCAAAGAAACTATTGCAACGGAGGGGATTGAAACACCAACAAGCGGATTAAAATTACGTTACTTAGTAGTAGGGAAGTTATGAGACATGTGAAGAGATATGTCAGTAAATGCTCATCAGCTGTCACGATATGATTGACTGTCAATCTTATTTGGATTCTTCACATTGTGTGTTAGTAGTAGGAGGTGTTACGATGCCGCTACGCTTGATAACGAAGTATTGAGAAAGGTTAAATGATATGACAGTAATGCACATCAGTAAGTTAAGTCTGGTCGTTGTGTGTATGTTATTATGGAAAGCTATACTAACATACACAAAAACACCAGACAAAACAGCGCTACTGATACGCATTACTGGCATATCTCTGACACTATCTCAAAACTTCGCTACATAGCGTTAGCGGAATCCTAATTTCCCTACAACTAATTAATATCATCATCTAACACTCTACGTCCTATCAGGTACCCATACATGCCCCTTGATAGCAACGACTCGCACAGGCAACAGGGTAGTACCATTTCTGCCAAACAAACTTCAATAGCTGTGAACGGAGTTGAAACGGCTACAGGTACATTGAAATGATGTTACGTTAACATTTGAGTACTATATTTTAATCTCTAGGGAAATTGCTGAGCAGACACCTTTGTCACTTTCATAAATCTAAATGACGTTCAGTAGCATTTAGTTATAAAGAACTAGACATGTGTACGTATTTTAATGTGTCTTAATGTGTCAGTTTCACAAACGTTGATCAAAACTCTCCTTTTCAGATATAAATTGTCTATAAAAGGACAAATCTCATCTGATCTCTAAATAGAGAATAATTAGGAAAAACCGCCATAGGGCCGTAAATTGACCTTATAGACATAAGTTGGGCATATCTCATAGATCAATGACAACCCCTTAATTGTGTTATCATCAAGTAATGTGTAGACTCAGCTGTGACCATTAATTGGTAAATATGACCACTAATTGAAAGAGAGAGGAGTGTATATTGTTACCAATGAACTGGCTTCCTTTCCTTGAAGGGCTACCCAATTCGTTGAATAATATGTATTGCCTTTCCTCACTCAGTCAAAGACTTTATCTATTGAAGAAGTATTTCTAACTTACATTTCATTACGGACGTTAAGTCAGTGAAATAAATCATTTGGACAGCAGCAGTAATGGGCAGGCAAATATTCTATTTTCATTAAGAAAACGTTCTTTTAACATACATAACACCTTTCATTCGAGAGCTAATGCTCTTGTGAACAATACATCTAGGTATTCCTGTAGTTAGAAAGGAAGATTATTACCTAAGGGCTGGCAAAGTTAGGTGTAATATAGTAAGGCAAAAATACTTAAACAAAGTTAACTTGAGAAGTGTTAATGTACCACTAGCAGCAAATTGAGTGTCAAATATTCCGTGATTAGCTTGAATATTACATTTAATCTTTTCCAGACGTTGGTCGATGTTGTTCATATAATTAGGTGTGTTTAAACTAATAAGTATCGCCTTGGCTTGGCTAGTCTGCTTACAGATAACTAGTACCACATGGAGAACATATGTAGAATAAGCAACGACAGTCAACTACAAAGCCTTGTTTATTTAATGTACGACAATGCATGATGGCCAAAATAAACTAAGAGTCGAAGTTCGGCATTCCTATCGTAAGCCGACTTCTCAAATATTTTGATATCAAACTCTACGACATGTTTCTGTTCTCTGTGGGTGTCAAGTCAATCAACACTCTATATCAATTGTAAGGTTTGCGTCGTCAGTGTAAAATCTAGGGAGCAAATGTGGATATGTCGACCAAATGTATGTGATACAGCAACGTTGATGATGATGATGATGATGATGATGATGATGATGATGATGATGATGACGACGACGACGACGACGACGACGACGACGACGTCAACGACAACCATCATCATCATCATCATCATCATCATCATCATCATCATCATCATCATCATCATCACCATCACCATCACCATCACCATCACCATCATCATCATCATCATCATCATTTAATATTTGTACAATAATCACAATACCACCATTACTACATTAACTACTAGCCCTTCCATGAATGATCATCACTACCATAATCAACAGCAATTATGCTGCCAAATTATAGAATTAACCACAAAAGTGTTATCACAGTGTCAGTGTTGTACGCGGAGTTCAGTGAGGGCAATGAAAGTAATTCATGGTTTAGATTTCGCAACAGAATATTAACAGCTTTTGGATAACTGCCCACATGGACATCTTTATGTGCGTTTGCTGTTGCAAATATCAAAATATGTGAAAATGTCATATAAATGTACTTTTCTACGTTGCTGTCCTGTCTGGCTTAACTTTTCAGATCTTTTTCATTTCGCTATTTTTGCTATTTCATAAAATCAAAATGATAAGTCTGCATCATGACTTAGTCTATAAACATGTGAAGTATTACATCTAAAGGTGAGTATTACATTCATAATTACCGATTTCTTCGCATTGTATTTGACGCTCACAGATGCAGATGCATAGTGATAGCGACTAGATATCATGCTAAGGAGAATGTTGTCTCTTTTTAGAGTTAGGTCGAGCAAATTCTATATCTTGTGATACTTGTTATAGGTAACATAAGTGTACTTGAATCTGCCTAAAGATGAAAGTGATCATTAGAAAATAGTACCAGTCGTAATGCAATGATACACGGCTGACTAAAAGAAGTACTCAGGTGGCACTCCATTGCAGCAATTGTTAAAAAGTATTTATTATCAGAAATTCTTGAAATCTGGGTGCATGATGCATTTGCTTGAAGGGTTTGTTAACGTGTCTGTAAACGTATAATGAAAGAACTTTTCTATTTTTGCCTTCTGAAACATTTTGTGCTGAGATTAAGTCTCAGCACAAAATGTTTCAGAAGGCAAAAACGTCATTTTCGATATAACGATCCAAGGCGTTACGATTGAATATCTTTAAAAAATTGATATGTGCATATTGTGAAGACTCGTATTTAACAGTACGGTTAAACGTATCTTGCCGTCAGCCAGACATAAGGAAACTCCTAACACTAAAACCACCAAGTCAGTTTTATAAGCCTGGAGCATAAACGACTTGCCATGATTAAATAACACGAAATAACTGTCGATGAATCACTTCTCAGTTTATTTGATTGTCTGCTCTGTAGTGCAAATATGCCTCCCTTCTGTACAACACTAATCTAAATAGGTAGCCCGTCAACTCTGTCGCTTATTGAAGTTATTCATTATGCGATTTTTCTTTTAAAAGCAAGCTTGAGGGTAAACTGTTTCTTTATTACACTTCTCCATAACTACCGTATCTTTTAGACTGTAAAAAGGTACATATCTGAAAATGTCTAAGTTGCGGAAACGTCCCTGGAAGCTACGACTGAGTTGATAATTGATCTACAAAATGAAAGTAAGAGAACCAATTTTGTGAAGCGCCGACAAGGTGTTTAATTGAACAGACTACCATCGAAGTGACGTCCTACATGTGCGATAGACCCGTGCATACGAACGGCGCCAACATCCATTTATAAAATAACTATGAGAATGTTATTTTTGTTAATTGACAAACATGAATAAACCATCGAAAGGTCAATAAAACGTTGTAGTGTATTAAATAGTAACTTTCATTTGATGATTGCACTGAATATAAAGATCTAATCAATGTGAGTTTTCGATAAATTGGAATGTGTGTGTATTCGGGTCTTTTTGTACGACTATCATTACCTTAACGCGAATGTTTGTTCATTTTCTTTCTCTGCTTCACTCTTTACAATATTCATATAACTTACATAATTGTTCTATACATGATTTGAAGGAAACGTTTCTTCATACGTTCATTTTAATTATTGTCGCTCTAGTTCCATACATCATTCATTTGGAATATAGCTGCCAATGTTTTCTTATCCAAATTACTTTCTTGATATTTTCATTTCCATTTCCATTTGATGCTTTGTTAACACCACCACGTTATTAACTCAGACATGTTTGGCAGACTGTATTTAATGGGTCTTCATTCATACACCCATTGACGATAAACTGAGAAGAAGAGCAAATAGTCACTGAATACTATACACAGTTCTACAGTGCCACACACTAAAGGTTTCATATATTTATCCTAAAGTTAGGATTATCACGTCACACGTTGATGTTTTATATCTCAACTATATTGCGGAGTTATATATTGACCCTACAAAGATGGAAAAGTCGGCGTTTAAGGATTTACTTTGTGTCATCTCCTTTCATAATCTAACAGTAATAATGCTATGTAATTTTGCTATGATGTCAGCGAATTAGTTGCACTACATGTGGATACCAGGCTAACAGAGTATACAAACACTACTTACAACTTTGATCTATTTTGGGGGTTTATTTTTTTTAGGAAATATGATAAATTTTGAATTATAATCTTCAGGTTTCAGTTATCTCTGCCACACCTTACTCTTTACAAGTGGAAATAATGTAAACAATAATTGTTATAAAGGTTTCTGAAAATGCAAGAAAATAAAACCCAAAATTGATCCGAAAGTGTTAACACGTTAGTACATGTATATATATATATATATATATATATATATATATATATATATATATATATATATATATATATATATATATATATATATATATATATATATATATATATATATATATATATATATATATATATATATATATATATATAGGAAGTCAGTGGTAAGATATGTCCGTAGTACAGTGCTCGATACGTCTGCACGCAGAGCGGAGTATATGTTGAGGGTAGAAGAAAATCAAGTCGGGTTTTTCGTCTCTACAAGCCTGTTTCGTGAGTAAATCACTCGTCAGGAGATGTTGATGTACATCAACATCTCCTGACGAGTGATTTACTCACGAAACAGGCTTGTAGAGACGAAAAACCCGACTTGATTTTCTTCTACCCTCAACACACACACATATATATATATATATATATATATATATATATATATATATATATATATATATATATATATATATATATATATATATATATATATATATATATATAATGTCATAATAATCACTGATTTAATTGTAAATCAGGCGTACAATGTCAACACATTAGAGCATATATTTGTATTATTCCATCGGTGCGTCTGATGTATATTTAATCCTATGAAATCGATGTGATTAGTATTACGTCATATGTGTACAAAGACGAATATGAATCGTTGAGGACGAGACTATGTGCAGTCCACATATCATATCAGTATTGTTATGATGTAATTAGATGTTATTCCCCAATATTTTTCTTCGTTCAGCCAAGGAAAGTACGAGTAACCTAAGAGGTCTTTGTCACTATGAGTCACTAGACAAGTAGTAACAACCCTTAGGTCCGAGTGCTGACTGAAGACAAATATTGGAGAATAACCTAATTTTATATAAGGAAGTAATGTGCATTGAACAGAAGTACATAATTATTATGAAAACTGTGAAAGGTGGGAAGAATTCAGAACAAAATCCCGAGTCCAACTAAGGTGATTCGGGGGCTTTAGTATGTCCTAACTGATTTCAATTCACACAGAATGGTGAAAGTTGTGACAATAAGGTTAGGGCCAAAGTGCATGTCTTTGTATCATGGCATTGCAGATTCTCTGATTTAGTTTCTATCACGTGAATATGAAATGTGCTAGCATACTATTTCAACCTTGTTTTTTCACACTGATCTGTAAATTTTGTCATCGAAGTATATCACTGTGTTTGGAGCCACATGGATAAAACGAAATTGTGCTGTGTTTGAAACGTTGCAAAACATTATTTGACTCTTACAATAACCAAACATTCTTCCTACTCGTGTCTTAACAGTTTGAACCTTCACACATACTAAGAAGTATGGCTATTGAAATAAACTAGGTGTAGTTTCAATTTGAAGGAACCACGGTTAATTGAAATAAGAGGGTAGCAGTTTATCAATACAAAGGCAATGACCTAAGGGTATAATTGAGTACTGTAAACATGAGACTCATTGAGCACGTTTTAGCCTAGCGTCACGGCTTGTAGTTAATTTGGGCTATTACCAACTACTGTCTAGGTCAAGATTTGTGGGTAATAGCATAAATCGTCTACAAAGCTAAGCACGTTTAGGATCATAGTGGTTAACGTCAAATATCAACCTTTTTTGCAAAAACTAATAATAGTAGTTTTTTCCTATTTATCCGCTCTATTGATCATTAAGTGATCACATATTCCTTAATAACTTCGTGACCTCTTTACTATAGTTTGACCTCTGTTTAACTATCAAGTTAGAATTATCACCATCATTATGTTATCTTAAATTTATCAAGCTATCTACATTTCAACTCGGTTTGTATTCATATTGTTTAATCTATAAAGCTTGATCCATCTGTCTTGAAATGTGATGATATAGAAATATGAAGATTCAAATTGTATTATAAGATTGTTTTTACAATTTCCTCAACACAATATCATTTTCTTCCCTATCATCAAGGCACTTTTACTCTACTACTGAATACTGATCAACCCCCTACTTCAATTCCTTCCACCGTGTGCAAATCCATAGTGATATAAATTTTGAATAGTGGAATCTTGCAATGATAGGAAAAGGACTAGTTACACTCTTTATCATATATGGTAAATGAGGTATTAAACTGAGTTACAATCGAATTGAAGGCACTACCAATGCTACGTGTAGACAAGACTCAGTTTCGCCAAGGGTAAGATACTAGATGTGTAATATATGAGCTGTAACTGAGAGCAATATTGAGAAATACATCTTACTAGTAAAATGAGGTTTAATTATTTGAAATGCTGCAATATTTATTTTATATTATATTACATATATCCATCTTTTGTGAAATACGAGTGGTTGAGAATAAGCACATGACCATATAGGCAACTCTTACAACATAACAACAGAACAAGTCAAGAGGTAACTCAGGCAGCCGCATGTTACTCTATATATGAAATGATGGATACGTCTACGTCGTGGTCGTCCTTTAATGAGATTGAACTAATCTACAGTATAATTTACATGATAAGAACCATGCCTTTCTCTATTCAAATTGGAATATCTTTGGTATATACTAGTAGATTGACTAACCTACTTCCGAGAAGAAAAGATAGACAATTGAGCAACTCTTAAAATTGAATTATTTGTGAACGTACAGAAGAACATGTGAGACATAAGAAAATTCTCTAATAATCACAAGAATTTGAATGTGTAATATACACATGTACTTGATTTAAAACTATTACAATGTTAATCTTACTAGAGTGGCATCCATCGTGTAACTGATGCAATGTTATTGAACACACGACATTGTGTGATTTCTGACGTTAACAAAGACTGTTACTAATAATAGATCGATTTTATCACCTTCTTTTTAAAATGACATTCTGGTTGCCTGCTGGGCCAAGCTTAATTACAATTCAGCAGTCGTTGTACAGCCAGCTTTACCATATGGGCATCAGCTTTACTATTACTCTTTATCTTAGGCACTCGTTATTTTACATTCTGGCGAAACATTTCATGTAAGTTGTATAACCAGATGGAAAATCATAAGGCAGGCCACGGAAATGGCTCCTTCTAAAATTGTGGAGGACACTGATCAATTACTAACCTTTCACTGATTTCATTGAAATGAAGCATGCTAAGGAAATAACCGTTTAATGACACATTTCAAATATCAGGAGCAATTAAAAATAATACATGACTCTGCTATCGTGTCACGTATGTCCTTTATATGGTTGGCATGTCCCATGAATGGAGTAGGGATCACACGTCAACACATTACTAGTCAATATGTCAGAATTTATACTTGAAAAGGCTTTTCGGGTGAGCACAGTCACACCCCCTGACCTTGTATAGGTACATTGAAAATCTCTAATGAAACACATACATAGATGACAAAGCTTTTATCGAAGGATGTATATAGTACATTCACCTGGTGTTCACCTGGTGTATCATTTCTAGGTAACTTTACACAGGCAAATTAGCGTATCATGACTATAATTTAGAATTCAAACCGAAACGTGAATATCCAGGCTTATAGTGTTGTAACTCCTAATATAAGTAGGGACACATTATAATTTCATTTATTTACAATTGGCGCACACCTAAGGACCCCTCTATGGACACTTATATGATAAAAATCATTTATCATGAGAACTTCACGGTCTTGCTGGCAGAAGATGGTTTTAATAGTTATATATATATATATATATATATATATATATATATATATATATATATATATATATATATATATATATATATATATATATATATATATATATATATATATATATATATATATATATATAAAGACGGTGACTGCTGGTCGAAATAACATTTTCTTCCTGTATCTATACCTATCTCTCCATCATATAGTATAAGATGTGAATATATTTGATACAACACACTAATTATAAATCAATGTCCTTTCACTTTGTCGAGGAGCGTAGCGCTCCTTAGCATAAATGATTAGATGTATTAGTCCCCCACCCTTACTACCAACCACATTCCTGAAATCTCCCCTTCCGCCTTAATTGGCATTATACATGTTAACTTCATCAAACCAAAACAAACCCTACCATTTACAATCAACAATCTCTTCTACACTAAAAGGAAAGAGCTAGTGTGGAGATTTCTCTTTGAATTTAAAAATAAATTGTTACCAAAGACACGTATACTCCTAGGCAACGTCAGAGTTGTGTAAAAGATTAGCTGATCACTTGCATATAAATTACATAATGAACCAATTTATAAGAACTATTTGATACCGACTGCTTTCGAACATGACCTTACGTCAAGCAAATACGATAATTGCTACATTCCGTTTATAATTTTGTTGACCCAATCAGTAACAGTTATATGTTCGTAACAACTATTAAAGGCCCCGCAACCATATGGTAGAGTCATCTCTACAAAAGCTATTCCATGCTTCTATGTGATGTTTTGTATTTCTAAACATTGACATGGTGAACATGTTATGACAACTAATGGGCTATATAATAAATTTCATTATGCATTTATTACATTCACAATTTTGTTAATTCTTGTTAAACGTCTACGGTAAGCATGAAAGATAGATTTTAGGGCTACACATTTTAGATTTTGTTTGTTTCTTGTTGTTTTGTTATTGTTTTTTGGTTTTTGTTGTTGTTGTTTTGCTTCCTTTTTTTGGGGGGGGAGTATTGTAAATTATTATATCGTTTGCATTTTGTAAGCTATTTTGGTCTTCAGACGACCTAGTTCAACTGACAATTTAAAAATACATAATTAACAGTGCCATGTTGTAAAAAATACCATGGTGGTAGAACGTCATTTTTTTCAGTACAAATAGGATATTGAGTTAAGTGTAGTGGTCATCATATTTTATAGGCATGTCCTGGAGCAGTTCTGTTAGTTTGTTTATTGATGCGTCTCGTTGTATAACTACACTCACAATCGCAGTTTTCGGACAAGGTCATGTTATTCGACGATTACTATTAGTCAAAAAGTGACACCCTTCGTGGAAGTGTGTGCTTAGACATTTTCCTTAGGGTCTTTTTCAACGGGGTTTAAAATCAGAAATAACTTTGTGGTTGACGTAATCTCTGAATTGATAACCCTACATCGATGACTAAGTAATCGGACGACAGTATTAGTAATCGGACACGAACTTCCACGCCGATTTACGTATTTGTCGCGTAAATGATGAACTTCGCCGCTCCATTTGATTTAAATATTGGGCAAAAACATTGGTATTGTGATATTTTAATCACCATTACACAAAAGTTGATTGCTTTTGCTAGGAATTATCATGAACACTGTCCTACTACCGAATTCGACCCCGGGATTCGATCACAGTTAATGGCGCTGATTGGCAGTCTATGTTTTGGGCGCGCAAACGTCATTACTGTCCGATATCTGAGACACTTATTTTCTCAAGATACGTCCCATATTTTCGTTTAAAATAACACCCATATTTCATGGAAAATGTCATCTGGGAGAAAAACATTAATGAGATATTTGTAGATTTAAATAAGAGCGAAATGGTATTCGAGTGATCTTGTAACATTTCCGCGTACTTTGCTTTGGCTAAAACACTGACAACTACGACAGTGTTGTTACATACGGTAACTTTGTGATCGCCCATATTAATGCTCTCAAAACCGATACCACGACAGTAGTGTTGAATCAAAGCTTTAGTATCGCCTGATCTTTCGTACGAAATATTGAACATGACAATATGACAGTTCCGAAGAAAATAGCGAGGATCGCGGTACGAGTCGATATCTGTCCGAAAACAGAGTCTGTCCGAAAACTGCGACAATGAGTATATAGGTAGTCTCTTACCATCTAATTATATGACCACCACAATAATTGAAAGTGGCTAATTTGCTTGAGGGTTAACTTTTTATTAGTGAACTGTCTTTCCTATATTATACAAATCCGGCTCAGAAACAAAGTTTTGATTTAGCGTCTTCAGTAACTGTTACTAGTTAGATTTTCGTAACGCGGGACCCCAACTCCCCGAGGCTCGTCCTCGGTAATTACTGTTACTTGTTAGGCTTTCGTAACACGGGACCCCGACTTCCCGAGGCTCGTTATTGGTAGATGTCACTTGTTGGGTTTTCGCAACACGGGCCCCCGACTCCCCGAGGCTCGTTATTGGTAGATGTCACTTGTTGGGTTTTCGCAACACGGGCCCCCGACTCCCCGAGGCTCGTTATTGGTAGCTGTCACTTGTTGGGTTTTCGCAACACGGGCCCCCGACTCCCCGAGGCTCGTTATTGGTAGCTGTCACTTGTTGGGTTTTCGCAACACGGGCCCCCGACTCCCCGAGGCTCGTTATTGGTAGCTGTCACTTGTTGGGTTTTCGCAACACGGGCCCCCGACTCCCCGAGGCTCGTTATTGGTAGCTGTCACTTGTTGGGTTTTCGCAACACGGGCCCCCGACTCCCCGAGGCTCGTTCAAGGTAACTGTACTTAATCATAATCTTAATCTTTCGTACTATGGGACAACGGTAACGATTCTTAGTTAGGATTTCGTAGCATGGGACCCCAAGGCTCGTTCTCAGTAACCGTTACTGGTTAGATTTTCGTTGCCTCCTGACCCCGCGGCTCAGGCGGGTGAATGGGGACGACGAAATGGTGATTTGTCCTGTAGAAGAAATGGGCTTAAATGCCAAATCTCAAATTTTCACCAGCTGTTGCTTAGGAAATCCGATTTATTGGTAGATTCTATTTTAATTGAATTTTTGTTCATAGGTTAAACTTAGTGACTGTTTAACGTACATCATGTCGTAGAGAACACAATTACGAGTAAGTGGCACTATCTGGCTTGTTTCTACATTTTAGTATCTATTAATAAAAGCCTTGTGTTAAACTATCACAGTATATTGCTAATGACGATGTATGAATCCGATATCACTAAAAACCACCCCTAGTGTTTTAGCACAATTGGTGGCGTATTATGCCTAGTATGGACTTTCTCAACATGTTTAACCTGAAATGTATGCTATATCCGATTCCCAGGTTTAAGTTCTGCTAATAGCAAGTGGTGGTTAAGAACTTCTTGTAATATGCAACAACCATTACCCCATAACCCCTTTAATCAACAGAGTGAAATGAAAATAAAACATTACTCTCGATTCTTAACAGGAATGATTCAGTAAATAATAAGCCGTTTTCTAACACAATATTATTGGTACGTTTATGTATAAATGTAAAATGACTTACCAGAACTCATATTCTTGAAATATACCATCTGGCCAAATCATGACACACACAGTTCGTTCTCCATCAGGACACTTGAACAATTTGAGGCTAGCATATATAAAGATTGGTAGACAGATGATGGCAGCGATAATCCACACAAATGCAATAATTGTTTTTGCTCGAGCCCTGGACATCCTTGGTTTCATGGGGTGAACAATAGCAATGTAGCGATCAACTGCGATTGACGACAACGTGAATACACTTGCTAAAACTGTCACCTGTCCAATAAATCGAGCAATTTTGCAATACGCGAATCCGAAGTACCACACGTTATTCAGTAGAAAAGAAAAATTGAAGGGTATATTTAATGTAGCTATCAGAGTGTCCGCTATCGCTAGGTTGACCAGAAAATAATTGGTAACGGTTCTCATCCTTCGATGTGCTAACACAATCCATATTACAATTATGTTCCCACCAGCAGCTATAACTACCATCGTACCAAAAAGTACGCTCCATAAAAATTGCGCAAATGCTGGTTGGGTAAATAATGCAGCCGAGCACGGAGGTGTACAATTTGTGCAATTGGCAGCATCTTCAATATCAACAGCTGGAACCGTAAAGTTAACGCTGAACGCAGGCACTACAGTTACCCCCATCCTCTATGGTATAGTATGGGTCTGAAGCTCGGTGATATTCTTGAAACTTAAAAACAGGAAAGTGAACGCTGTCGTGGATGATGCCCGCAGATTCCTTCAGATTCCGAGTTCTACTTGGATATTTCTCGTAGAAAGCTATTCGTCAGATAACAAGTAGTTGAGTATCACCCTCGAAATGAATGTGAAAGTATGTCTTCAACAAATAAACACGGTGGATATGTGCTAGTCGATCTAGGATACATCTGTAACAACACGCTAGCCGCTGTGATTTGACGGCAAGCTATATCCTTGCGGATGTATTTGATAAATTCGTGAAATGTGTTACCAGTGATTTCAATAAATCTAACAGTATAAACGGAAAGTATTAATTCCAAACAGTGTACTTACTCCGACACATCACGTCATTGAATAAAATATTGATTGTTAAGTACGTCCATCCGTTTCTAAATAAAAAATATGAATTTTCACTGGATTCAGTTCAGAAGCAGACAGCGTCACAGGCGTAGGAATTTACACAGAGTAGTCATTTATGAGCAAAAGACGTGAACACACGCTATAAGGTAAGAGACTGTGCGTTCACTCCAGCAGTAAGAAGTCACACAGGGATTATGCTATGTGTAAAGACGTCTATAGTGGAATTAATGAACAACGTGATGTTAATGCTTACACATAAAACCGTTGACAGTTTCGTCTGCTCTCTCTTGAGACTGCGCACTGCCCTTTCCTGTTATGAATTTATTAGCGTCAGAGGTGTATGCTGGACTATCCCTCTAATGTTAGATGACTTGTTATTGGAGACGAAACCTGCAAGCAGGAGAAGAAATCAAAGTTAACAAAGTCATTCAATCCATTTAAAGTCCAAATTACTGACCCGAAATCCAACTCTTCCCTGATAAAACAATTTCCTGTCATGTGATTTTCCAAATACAGTTATATGCACCTGCAAATTATCTTGAGCCCTTAGGGAAATGCAAGGAAGATCCCCAAGATTATGGCTAAATTGGACTTTGTTTAATTCAAGACCTATTGAAGATGATCAATATCTTAGCCCCCGTTCTCCGATATTCTTCACCGAAATCAATCTAATACAAACTTCTACACATTTCTTATTAAACAAACCATAAACAATTTATTTCTGTTGGTGCAAGAAATCGATCGGGTGAAAAAATAAGCAATCTATGTTGATTGAGCCAGGGCATAATGATCGAATGCCCTGTGTGTGTGTTATTTACGCATTGGACAAAATAAACACAGTCTCCTTTCAGATGAAAACGATGTGGCAAACCGATAAGGAAACATCACAAATAAATGAATACATCAGAATACATCTAATCATGTACGTAAATCTGCCATAACGCTAGCATAGAAACAAAGATAAATATATCAGGCGCCATATAATATAGTAAATTATTCGTTGTTGAGATGTAAGTTATCCTATGACGATGTCGCTTCATCAGATTGTGTGTGTGTGTGTGTGTGTGTGTGTGTGTGTGTGTGTGTGTGTGTGTGTGTGTGTGCCTATATACACGATATTTCAAAAACGACTTCATTATAGAAACTTCTTTGCATATCTGTTTGTGGTAATGGCAAGAATTGCTTATTAGGTTTTGGAATATATCATGAATATTAAATGGCACATTTGCATAGTATTAAAGTGATTTGTGATAATTACGTAATACCTTGAGAATGTAAGCTTAAGGTTTTATATAATCTGCTACAGACAACAAAGGTAATACAGCGCAAATATCCCATAAAGGTCGTTGATGTAGTTTTAAGCTTAACTTAGTCATTTGCATATTAAATTGTCTTTGGCAATTAGGTAAATTGGGAAAATAACATGCACTCATTGCACATGTATTCTCGTTCCTTGTACAGAATTTATAAATGAAGTTCTCAATTTCATTGCTTGGAAAACAAATTTACACAAATTAATCAGCAAGTCATCATCAGATGTACACATTAATCTTTAGAATTTGTTGAAGTTAGGTTCTAAATATACAGAAAATGGTAAATACTCAGCTCTCAACGAACTGTAAGTAGAGAGCAAATCAAAAGGAAATGGTATTCATCTTCTACGTCACCAGATTTACATATTTTACACACTCTGAGTTGCGAGACAATGCCTTGGTAACATCCCTCTTCAATCGCTAATGGTAGTGATGAACATTGAAATCGAGCGAACGTTCTAATTACACCTTAAAAATAAATATTTTTCTGGCTCTAGTAAACTTTTGAAAGACCTATAAGTACGTAATTTAGGTTTACCAGTCATCTTAGCATACCACATTTGTTTACAAATATTTGGTACCCTGGTGGTGATCAAAAATCTAAGTGCTCAACCAAGCATACCCGAACCCGTATGTGAACAAAGTATGTTTGATTGATGTAGCCCGTGTATGACATCTAGATTACGTAACATGATATAAGTTTGCCTTTGAAGCCTGTCTGGAGACATGCGCGGAGGAGCTTTAACCAATAACTGATGCAACGTCTTAATGTTGACACAAAAAAATGGAAGACGTCCACATTCCCCCACCACTGCTTCGTTTGTTGTATGACTAGATACGGATAGTAATCGCCTACGCAACTTCCTTTCAATTTTTTCTATGACGTCATAATACTGAAAGCCCACTGGAAACATAGATATTTGATCATCACCATTTATTTTCCTTTGCATATATCAGCAACAACAGTGTGCTCTGTGTTGGCAGCCTCAAGTAGCAACCACCATAGCTATAGCTATAGTTGACATCCATGTTGATGGAACTTTAAAAAACAATTTCGTTATCCTGGTTCAATTTTAGATTTTGTCATGCAAACACAGACAAAGTAAAAGCCACCTGCTGGATAAGTATCTCTTAACTAATCGTTAGTTCTTTTCAAATGTCTGCTGATAATTCTGTCATGTGGAGCGGGTGATTGTGATAACCACAGCTAAGACCTACTCGTTACATATGTGGATGTGCTAATACTAGCCGTCCGCGTTTAACCTCTCGGTTTGTCACCACTTTCTTCGACGCAAATGCCAGAATTGTTCTGATTAAACATGTGTCACTTTTATCTAAGAGTATTTGATAAGGCGCCATTGTTGGCAACTAGGGTTAATGTACCAGTTCTTGCATTACAATCTCAGAAAAATCTTACTTTCTCAATACCATTTGAACGCTTTTATTTTATTTTATTATGTCTCGACCGCATGGTACTAAGTTTTTATGGCTAGCGTGGTGTGGTGACAAGCATAAGTTAACCTACACATATACTGGAAACGTACAGGAAATGTACAGAAACACACGTGCACATTTAATTTAATTATTGCAAGTTCTAAAACTGCCCACTGTTTGGCAATCGCGCATTTCAGCAACATGCTATATGCGTGTATTTGTTAGTCTACTAGAAGCGACGGTCATGAATGCATACATAGTGAGTTGGACTTTGAGTTACATGCACTGGGGTTACTTTATAAACGTTAACAGTTAGAAAGACACGCGTGCTTTTAATCGTCCACGTCTATGTTTGTTTGTAGAGAGAACAGCAACGCTTGTTAACTGGTAGAGTCAGGAAGACAGTTTGTTGACATGGCAACGCCACCCGATTGATATGTTTGATTGCATAATTGTATGGACTCGTAGATCTATTCAAGTTCGTACTAGGCAAAATGCAAGGACATGCTATTATTCACTATATAATTAATATATTACAGGGAATGATGCTTTGATGTTGAGAGTTACATGTCTAGTTTTGTCAGTACATATGGCGGTCTACTATCAACTGTGGTAGAGACAGTAATTCATCAAACAGAGAAGGCAGTGATATATTGGAGCATAGCATCAATCGATTTCAAATTCCCACAGAAACGGTTTACGTGTATCTGGAGAACCTTTAACACAGATTAATTCACTCAATAATTCATGAATGATGAAATTGAAAGTTGTGCAGTATTGTATATATTAGGATGTCGTGTTCTTGTTTGACTGGACACGCAATCGATGATATAAACTTTGATGTCACGACAGGGCCGCAGGAGTACATGTGGTTGTCATATTTTACAGAAGGTTTTTCGAATCTGTATTATTGATACTCTAGAGTGAAAATGAATGGAATGAAATGATGAAACCATCCATCATAACACAAGTACTACCAGAAAGACATATTTGAAAACAAATCCTGCACGACTTTTGACATATAAGTACAAGTGCTTATCCCATCACTCAGCTTACAAATGGAATAACAGTATCTAACTTATTACTGTCGTAAAAAGTACACATATGTACATAGGGAAGTATATCATACGTGTTAACGACTACAGGGGCCAATAACCCGGCAACGCACAAAATAAAGCAGTGTTGTTATTTCTAAGCAATGCAAATAATAATATCCAATCGCTACATAACTACACGTTTACATCAAACCATTCAGTTTATTATTTCACACACACACACACACACACACACATACACACACTCTCTCTCTCTCTCTCTCTCTCTCAGACACACACACACACATTCATACATACATACATACATACATACATACATACATACATACACACATACATACATACACACATACATACATACATACATACATACATACATACATACATACATACATACATACATACATACATACATACATGCATGCATGCATACACACATATACAGACAGACAGACAGACAGACAGACAGACAGACAGACAGACAGACAGACAGACAGACAGACGTGAATGGTTTCAACAAGATTCAAAATTTTTCATAAACTCTGGTTATTCAAACAATTTTAAGTTATTTTCACCAATAAATTCATGTGGAGTTTGTGTTTCTTGTCCTGGGAAACAAAATGTTAGCAATGCATTGTACATTGTCAACACTGAACAACAATCAGTTTCTTCGAATTGGCAATAAAGTCGTTTTATTTATGAATATAACAAGAGCTGCGTATTGCCATGACATTTTGGGTAAATCATTTCAATTTTATTATAGGAAACTTCTTTTCAAGGCCAGTACCCAACATACTATGGCTGTGTACAAGGCCTGAGGGCCTATCCTGTCTACTCAGTCAGTACCCTGGTAAACAATTTGATGAGTCCTGTGTCTCGTTGATTCTAAGAGCTTTAAGAAGTTATTGTCCGAATATATCTATACGGTAGGGGTTATCAGACGCATTTTCTATTCTAATCTTCTGATATTCCTAACCTTCAGGACAACCTATCAGAAAGAGGATAATTATATATAAAGCATTTTTAGCCAGCTATACTAAGGGAAAATATTTGAGTCTTGAGTTTTGACATTTGCCTTTGTACCTGTAACGCTGCTTCAAGAACTACACATTATTTTAATTAATCGTGGTTACTACTAAGTTTGATACACTATAAAGTTTGTTTGTGTTGTGTTTGAAAGTTAGAGACATTTTACGTACAATTGAAGTTCAGAAATACCACAGTGTAAGATGAATCATAATAGTCAAAAATGCCCTCGAGCAAGTAAAGAAGAAAAAGGTAAGTTGAATTTAACTTCGTGTTTCACCAAAACATCATACTATTGAAGAGAATTATGAAATAGGTAATTTGTTATTATTCCACTTTGTCAGTCAATCAGGGACCCATACATTTTTATATCATCAGCACTGTAACTCACAGGGGTTATCTGCCGATTATACAAGGCATAGATATGACACAATGGGCAATGAATAACATTATTAGAAAGTCCGTTATAAGTCCAGTGAGTATAGATGTCAATATCTATATTGTTATTTCTCGTACAAAGAAAACGGATTCGTCTTATTGTTTAGAATTAGAAGTCGATCTAAGTCATGCTGTATACCTGTCTGAAATATTTATATATTGTCTCAAATTGTATTGATTCATTTTGATCTCTTGCATTCAACCGTTTCACCTGAAGCTGTCATTGTATCATACCCTCTGAAACCACGTGTTTACGGTGAATGGCGCCCCTATGACCATTTCGGAAATTGATATTAAATAAAATATTCCGTCATTAAATAGCTGACGTGCGGATATTGAAGTAATCTCCAACTCTGTTAGATTTCTATGTATTATTTATCAATATTAGCAACCAATTCCTTCGTGGATAGTTTAATTTACATACTGATTATATGTGACTAACTTTAGATTTTTCTACCCCTAGGTTAACAAGAGAATATATCCGTGGGAGATGTTCTTATACTCAGATACAATCAAGCTTAGTTATTTGTTGGCTTGGTTTCGATATGCGTTGATTTCCTATTTTATCTTGAACAGATGGAAAGATGTATGGTCCTTTCTCCTTGACAATAACATTATCGACTCAAACGTCTTTGCACTATTAGTGAAGACAAAATGCGATCTCCACATGTACGGGTGTCTTCGATTTGATGTATCACACGTGGGAGGGAAGAACGTGAACATCTGTACGATAGCATATTTTCTTAAATTATCAATTTTTCCGATACGTACATAAGCTGCTCTAGTGACTTCCAAACTCTGCAATAACTTCATTTCCACAACCTGATAATGGTAAAAGGAAGTATGTATATGCTTGCAGGGTGAGTAATGTAGCTCACTTTGCAACTGTATTTAGTTTTGCATTTACATTTTGATTAGAGTATTCGATGTACTAGTAACCAAAATTGAACCATGTTTGTTGACAGTGGCGCTCTGGGTCATCTTCTGTTTATCACATACATAAGGCATCTAGTCATATCAATATCTGATGAATTTAATGGCACGATGAATAATCATTAGATCAACATCGATACAAAAACAAGTCACTCCTTACTAAATCTATCTACCCAGAAGCTTTGTGTGAAGAAACATGTCTTGAAGGTGGCACCATATGCAATGCAACTTATACATTCTCTTGCCTGTAGCACATCTTTTGTGATGCTGGTGTTACTATCAAGAATATTGTATGAAGTGACTGACAACTCACGTTTAATTAATGATCTTTGCACTCAGAAATACGTACAATATATGGTGATGTGACTTTCCTAGGAAACAGCAGTCTATGCTTAAACATGATTATGGTATACGATTATGGAATCTTATACGATTTTACGTTGGCTGTCAGAGATGCAAAACACGACACAGGCGAATTAAGTATGATTTGTCAATGATGAGCGCTATTTGATATATTGTGTTCACTTTCTTATTGACCAAATACGGGGTATTTAACTGAACCAATGTCAATTTAATTTCCGTTATTGAAGCCTCCAACAAATTACAATACTACCTCCTGCATCCAATTTCAAACATGCCTTCCTGTCACAGAATTAAGGAGCGATAGTTAGTTTGAATTAATCTTCCAATAATTGGAACGGTTTGCTTACATCTAGGGAAACTTCTACTACTGGGACAATTATATATAAAACAAAAATAGCACAATGGCATTGTAGCACAACTGAACAGTTTAAAAAAAATGTTTATCCATGCTATGTATAGGTGTTCATTTGCTAAATGATTATCCAGTTGCCTATCCAACCCTGTTGTTATCTTTGCAGTATGCGCAATCATTTGGCTGTTGCTATGGGCGTGGTCATGTTGTTAGGCATATTTGCATATACTTTTGAATGTTTGTTCACTCGTCTATGAATCCCTGTTATATTTGTGAAATACGCAATCGCTTGGCTGTTGCTATGGGCGAGGTCATGGTTGCTAGGGATATTTGCATACGTTTTTGGAATTTTTACTCAGCTGCCTACCAGATAATGATGTTATTTTGGCAAAATATCCTGACATTTGATCGTTGATAAGGGCATGGTCATGGTTGCTAGGGCCAATTGTGTCACAATGTTTTGAATAAAATGTGCAGAATAACACTTCTAGAAACATCTCACCAAATTTCAGTCTCATTGACCAAGAACTTTTTGAGATAAGTTTTTTGACCAAAATTCACATTTTTTACACCTAATTTGCATTTCAATGGTGAGATTATGTACCTAATATTTCTTCATCTATACACTAACAGATGAATCTCATTAAATTTCAGCCCAATCTGCTCAGTAGTTTCGGAATTAATGCTGTTTGACCAAAAAGACACATTTTAGCCCTTATTTGCATATCATTGATGGTATCATCATGTCATGAACAAATCTTAGAATGTTCCACCAAATTTTAGAACAATCTGCCCAGTAGTATTTGAGTTTAAGTTCTTTGACCAAAAGTGAAATTTTTACCCAAATCACACACCTGTGATGCGATCATTTTGCTTTGAACAATTTCCCAACCACAAACCAAAAGTAATGTCCCCACCAAATACCAAGGCAATCGAGTCGTCCACAGAGACAGACAGACAGACAGACAGACAGACAGACAGACAGACAGACAGACAGACGAACGGACTGACACCGCTCGATGCCTACAGCACCACTAAACCTTATCAATAAGTTCAGTTGTGCTAAAAAACAATGTTTGTTTTCGATAACATGACTTCAGAATATAGGGTTGGTAGGTAGGAGTTTTATTTTTTTAACTTTTGCTATTGAGAAATTGCTTAGACCCAAAAATGTTACTCGTCGGTAACAATACTTCTATAATTGTCTTCATTTACTTCTTTTACACGTCATCAAACTATCACAGGTAAAGAAGACAAACACAATATGCAGCCTGTATTGTGTAAATTCAACTTAATTTTTTTAAAGACTTGAAAATGAATTGACCATAGATACTTTGGCAAGAAAATTCTCACCATTTTACCTTTTGTTTGTATATAAGATGTTTAGGGTCGGGTTACCGGGTTACCAAAAACACATAATTTTATTTATTTGGCCTGAAACTACAATCGGAATTTCATGGAATGCGGTTTAAAGGCACATAAACTTTTAAGTGAAATGTGGAAAAGACATAAATTTGATCCTTAAACATAGCAGTGGATATGTCATAACGGAATTGTGAAATGCGAAATACACAGTCGCATTTTCGATCGCCCAAGAACAAATAATACAAAAATGACATGTATTACTATACATGCAACCCATATAAACTATTTATACTTCTGTATTGTAATCGGATACGTACGTGTACGTACCTTGCATGACGTCACTTTTTGAAGACGTCTAAAAATCTATTCATGAGACTAATTAAAAACATTCACAACACAAGAGTGTGTTCGCCAATGTGACTAAAACGGTCACAATTTTAAGCCATTCATTTACTTCCCAGGCTTCAATTTGCGTCTACACAGAGCTCATGGACATTATGGAAATGTCGACTGCTAAGAAGTCCGGTTTCATATTTCTTTTCAGAAAAGACGCATACATGCAAACAATAATGTTCCCCAGGCTTTACTAATAAAACATCCCTAATGAATTGATCATAGTTTCAGCAACACTTTAATGCCCTTTAAATGTCACGTTGGTATATAACACACGGTGTTGGCATGACATTATTTCGTTGTTAACAAAAATGGAAACAAGCGTGCGACAAGTATCAATAAATCAGTTTGTAAACATAAGTTAAATCATACAGCTTAATTGTCGATTAGCGTGCCAAATATCGACATTTGGGGGCAATATATTGTTAGTTTTATGAATTACGTTGCTACAAATCATGTAATCCTATTTGGTTTTGGCGTCAGTCTGTATCAATGTATTTGCAAACGTATTCAAAACTGTAACAAGTCACATATGTATAAACATAATTGAGAGGGAAGTTTTTTGCTGTGTGGCTATTTAAGTTGAGATATATGATTAATATACAATTCAGCAGAAGATGGGGTATAATGAATTATCGATGGATACACCTTAAACATATGTAACGTAATTAATATCGTATTTAATTTGGAGGAAAACAATATTAGAACATTTCAAAGCTGAAATGTACTTTCAACCTGCCAACTACTAATGTAGTGAAGTATCCACTTCAATTATTTTCAGTACATGATATGCTCTAGTGGTAAGAATGGCGGTCTTATACGTCATATATGTGCAGATAAAGTGTCGGTAAGGAGAGTTGGAAGATATTCCTTTCAAAACGTCGACACATGTCGATAGCTGTAGTAGTTATGTTATCTGAGAGGTGTCAGCTGGGCAGGACATCGACAAGGCCGTCTCAGTGACCAGTACGAACTCGTACGGACCTGGCGTACATTAAGTAGTTTCGTTGAATATAGATCAGTCAATTTAAAATTTATTAAAAGTTCTGGTTGACAAAGACCACGAAACAGTAATCCAATGAGCAAATGGCATCGTTCAGTTACAGATACACGTGATTGACCTTTTATATGACCTGAGAACACAATGTTTAGTATACTCTTACATTATTGAGTGCAATATGCATTGACAATATAAGCTACCCAACAGATGTTCTAGCACATACAGTGGCCGTGCCGTTGTCAACAATTTAAGCAAGTGACCTGAAATTGAAATAGTTCCATTACAAAGTTTTTAATAAAAGATAATTAAGAACATGGGTGCGACACATATACATATATATATATATATATATATATATGTATGTATGTATATATGGAGCAGATATATGACCAACACGCACTGCTTCACTGCACTATATACTATACTACATTCCGTTGCATTCCACATTTTGAATTCTGAATCAATTGACTGTAAAGGAAACCATGGTTTCTCTACAAATCAAAAACATTAGCTTTGTTAAAATGTCATGTAACGAGGTTTAAGTCGTCATACACGGTCAAGGAGCAATATCACATAGTACTTTCAGATTTCATCACGTATACCCAGGATGATTAACTTCAATCATGATTCGTCAGGTTACTGAACCAATATATCAAACATTGGGTACATTGTAAAAGTGAATAAATTACATATCAATCGATGTATCCGTCTTTTCTTGGCTGTCGACTTTACAATTCAGCCTTACTCCTTGTATACAGCAGACATTCATCATTAACCAATGTCATTGACAAAGCAGCAAAATGACATTTTCCCGCTCTGTGCTGACAGACATAGCGCTTTATATTTATTACCCCTGGCTCAGATCTAAATCGGCACACAATACAATCCATTGCAGCCTCTATAAGTACATAATTACATAGGATTAAAGCATTCATATTACAACCTACATCCTACCAGGTCCCCAATTATATAGCTGGATTGACTGAGGCACAATCATGGTTCAAATCTTGCCCAAGGACTTTAGCCACTCACAAACAAACGGCAGCGATGGGGCTCGAACCAGCAGATTCCAAGCCGGCCACTCTAACCATTCTCCCATCATGACTCCACGATATATATATAATATATAACTGAAGGGAATATAACCATGGATGTGTCCGGTTATACTAGACATTGTGTCTGACGTAAGTAGGACGACACATGTGTATGTGAATATATCATACTATGTCGTACAACAAATGCTGAGTTGGTTAGGGATTTAACTTGGATCGATATTTTAGGGCTTGATATAGAATCCAAGAATTGGAGTTGAACTTATTATTAATAAACACGGTATTCGTAGCCCAGTAAAATGTACCCAGGAAACTTGTGTAAAAAGTGTGAAACCAAAGAATGTCTGAAAAAGGCGAGAACATGTGAAGGCTATATATTACAACTAAATTGACTTGTACGGGTAGATTACCCAGAGGGAAGACTGGCAAAGAGCAACTGATGCTGCTCTAATTGATTCCGTTTTCTTTTACAAATGGAGTTAGCAAAATTTACAAATCAGATTAAATCTAGCTTTTATCGTTAATCACAAATAAAAAAGTGTGTTTGCTATGATTAAATTTGGGCCGTTCCTAATGCACTTTATTTACTTTAGAGATTTGCAAACGGTTTACAAAGTCTGTTTAGCCTGAAAGATGTTATCCCATCCTAAATTAATCTTAAACCCATCGGCTCAATCCTAAGAGAAACAAGTGACATGAAGTGTTGAGAAGCAATATTGCAAGTACGATTGATGAAAGCTTTAAGATTAAGACCTAAACATGTCTTTGTACTATTTTTAAAACCCATATGATATATGTCACTGATAAGCTGATTTGGAAGGTACCTGTAATTACTGTTACGATTAAGTTGAGGTGTCACAACATATACTGTAAAGCGAATCACTGCGGCAATGTTGCTTAGCAATGACAGAATTCCATCATTCTCGTTGAACTGTTTTTGTAATAATGGTAATAATATTTTATTGCTCGTAAATGCCACCAACCTACATCGTACGTTTACAATTACGAGCAAACTATCCATTTTAAAACGGTAACCGTTAAAGTATAAACAGCGCTAAAGAAAATAATACATAATATGAATGAATGAATGAATGAATGAATGAATGAATGAATGAATGAATGAATGAATGAATACATTTGAGTGATACTAAGCAATATATTTTCATTACCAGGTGTTTAAATTTCTGTTGAATTATGCTTGAACACGCTCAACTAATTTTCAGATAAGCATATTCTAGTATCGCAACGAATGTTCATATTATTATCATCGCCAGTGATTCAGGTTTCCATATACCATTTAAGGGAGCGCCATCTATAGGAGACAAATCTCTTGAAACTAATTTGAAATGAGGAACACTGCCTGCACTGGCAGGCTCGTTCAATACTGTAATTAGTAAAATTCCTCGACAGTTCTCATCATCACATGACAATTCTACTCTGTCAGGTGTCACCAACCATCATCTATCATCAGATCACCAGTCACCCTGAAGAAGCGTCCAGGACAGGATGTAAAACTGTTGCCATTCATCAAAAGAACAGCAAGTCCTACTGGATTTGCTGATTACCATTATAACAGATTATAATTACTTCGAATCATCATACTGTTGAACGACTCACTAATTCTAAAATCAAATTTACTCTATAAGTAGCTATGAAGGGTGCTTGGTATATATTTGAATGCAATTCAATGTAAACAATGTTCCTCGTTGCGAAATTAGTTTCAAATGACAACATGTTTTAAGTTGATGATGAGAAAAATAAATTCTGCTGTGTGTACTGTGATTTTTTCCATGCTTTATTGATTATTGGGAATCATTAAGCAGCTTGGAAGTGTGCTACTGTGACCAGAGAACAGAATTTAGATTTTAATTTCCTCCTCTTGGTCCTATTACCATAATATGCATGATACATGTTTTAATATATATTAATGCAGGTAGTGTTCCTCATTTCAAATTAGTTTTAAATTGACAACAATTTTCAGTTGATATGTAGAAAACGATGCATTGATATGCGCCGCCTTTTACCGAGCAATTTCAACTGATATTACAGCAAGGGCAAGTTAACCATGGCATTAGTGATGTAGACCTAAGGTGTCTTCATAAACAAAGAAACCACAGTGTCAGTGATAATTGTTAATTGTTGAAAGAATCTATTTAGTGTGTTATGTCTTTGTTTATATTGATCACCCAGCATTACACTAGATATTTAAACAAAATAGGATTCCACATTAATCCATTGGACCTTTGTTTATCACAATGAATTTACAATATTTCTACATACAGAGCAGCCTCCATGCTATCGTGATCGTTGACAGTAGATTGACATTATAAAATCTTCGTTATCATTTGTGTTAAGCAACGTGTGATTGCTTACACTATAGAACAGCGACAGACAAGAACTATAGCTACAATCCGGCTTCCTTTGATGTCGTTCGACTCCTCTTCATTATTAAAATAAGACCAACAAGTGTGAGATAACCGGGTGGAAAAGTCTTCCGGCCTGGAGGACGTTTCAAAGTCCCATTAAACACATGACCGTACAGAGCTTATATGGTAGGTTCTGTGTACTAGGTGTCTCCGAATTATCACATTCTTGGACTTAAAACGACACTGAAGCTATATTACGCCTGTGAAAAGGCACGACTGTTTTTATAGAAAATATTATGACCTAGCAGGATAATCTATACAGCTTCTGGTAAAACTGTCATAGTTTTTTAAATATGTTGCTCAAAAGACACTCATCATAAATTCAGCGGAGATTGCTAGCCTATTTCGTTTGTATTGCGTACAAACCTAAAATGACTGTAGAATGCCTTCTGTAATGTCAAAACCATAGCTGTTTGTTCCTACACGTGCAGTGGAGATGTGTGTTCATCTGCATACATTTCATTTATATGTTTGTCATCTGCATACAGTTGAATAATTCACGGTGACGACAAGTTGATTGGGCAAGTATGCGTTGGGATTTTGAAACCAAAGTATTAAGAGCTTTTTGCAATTTCAGTTACAAGCCTACGGTATAAGAGACTGACTGAACGGAATACAACGTAAGCGCCGTAAACAGGTTTGAAAATCATAAAACCTTACACAATATGTCTTACCCATCAAAAATATTATCAACATTGCGACATTTTATCATCTGTCCAGACAAATTGCTAAATCGCATTTTAATCGCATAATTATGGCTCACTATCGACGCAAAGAATCGATGTTTGTTGCTCTAAACGATAAACAATGACAATGTTAATAAGATATGTACCGAACCAAACAGTGTTTTGTGTCAGGTTTCATTGTTTCCACTGCGGCATCTATTGTCATCCGGTGTAACATATGATAAGTGTATACCCGTTGTCAAAGCACTCCGGGGGGATTTCCCAGCACGATTTCAGTCAATTGTTCCTTCCAAGGAGTCATTTATTGTTTATTTATAACTTCGGTATGACTGATTGATAACACATCTATATATAATGCAAGATACAGTGTGTCAGACGTCTTTCTAAGCCAAGCATAAAATCCCCAGGCAATTAAATGGTTTATGATAACCATCTAGTTTCATACATTTTACACAAGCTACTAAGAAATGATCTATCCATAAATAAAGGACAATCGTATAGTAGATAAGGACACTATGTCAATACTGCACATATTCAACAATCGTGAAACTCAATATTGAAGACATAGACAGCCTGAATAGTATCTACACACAGTTAGAAGAACATTCGAGCGCGCTCACACACAAAAATGCGCGTGCGTACGTACATACATACATACATACATACATACATACATACATACATACATACATACATACATACATACATACATACATACATACGTACGTACGTACGTACGTACGTACGTACGTACACGTACCTTACGTACGTACGTACGTTCGGACAGACAGACAGACAGACAGACAGACAGACAGACAGACACACACACACACACACACACACACATATATACAGTTTAAGTCACTATATTGATTTATACTCAGAGATAAATCTACGCTCATCAGTAACACACCCATCTATCAATTAACCACATGTTTCCTCTTCACATGGACAATGTGTGCATTGAAGCAGACAATTAAATGTCATTATATCAATACCCAATGTTGTATTGACAGTCTAACGGATTTAAAGCTCAATTAAGGTGTATATACCAGTAATCCTTTAAGCTGTTCAACAGCTGTATCATTCTTTATCATGAGTGCATGACGACTTACCAGCCAAAATAGTATCTAGGTAACAGACTTACTAATACCCCAATTTCTTGTCTTGAACAGTTTTTACATGAATTTGTCTAGACAGAGATGTTTTCCCATAAACTATTGCAGTACATTCCTATAATGGCCGAACACATGTCAAGTGAAAAACGTCTTAAGTTAAAGTAACCGAGATACTATTTTATCACCTAAAATCTTTTAAGTTGATAACAGCGATCAATATAAATGTACTACAGGTAGAAATTAAGTTTTCCTTTAAAATGTATCAATCAAACTTGTGTTATTCATAGGCATTATCGTTGGCATTATAAACAATTTCAAAGTGATCATCAGATAATTTGTCACTATTATGCCAATTCGGTTGAATAATAGTTACCGTCTTGACAACGCGGTACTTAATCATCCAATCAACATTTTTGATTGAGATAAACTTAGTATGAACAAAAACGTACAAAGAACTGTGATTGGAACACTATGCTAGGGATAAAATCACACTAAACAAGGTTATTTCAGTAAAACTGACTTTGTATGCAAAGTTAGACAACCAATAAAATGGCGTTTAGCTGTGCTTTCTGAACCCTCTTGACTGGATCGAGTCTTGTTGAAGTACTCTGCTATTAGAAAGACTTCTTGTAAACCAAGTGTTTCTAATCAATCGAAACAATTGAACCCATTTCATGGTGCTTATCTAAACAGGCATAGCCTAATCAAAGCTTTGATCAGCCGTATCTACAGACTCCTATTATCAACAGTAGCACGATGACTATCACCACAGTACATGAGATTACCTTTATGTGCATCAACGTCGATTTGTCAATTTGATATTATTGTCTGCAACGTGCAACATTATGATTTCTTTGTTGGCCGAGAAATGCAAGATGCCACGCTGCAATTTCACCGTTTGTGCTCCCATTAAAAGGAATGAAAACAGTTTATATCTCCCACTAACGCATATAAATGTAGTCGACAACATTGTGCAGTGACATAGAAATCCTGCAGCTATTTCTTTATCATATGGTGTAAATACATAATATTATACATATGAATTGAAATATTGGAATATATATCATTGTTTGACTGTGTAACGGCTGCTTGATACTGTATTATTTACAACGCTATAAATACAGTAGTATTGAGCACTGTTTACTCCAGCATAGACATTTTACATGTACTGCTGAGTTTTTATATATATATATATATATATATATATATATATATATATATATATATATATATATATATATATATATATATATATATATATATATATATATATCACAGTGTTCCAAGATATAAATTTTATATTAACGTGATGTCATTTTTCTGTCACATTTTATAACAGAAAGTGCACAACTGATTTAGATAGGGAGAATGGTGGTTAAAACACAGTACGTTGGTGGTGATACGGACCAAACGTACGTGGTTGCTTTAAAATAGATACGGAATAGGCAAACATATTTCTAATGGGGGAAAATATGAATATAAAGATTTGTTTAACACAAACCTTTTCACAGCGTTGCGAAATCAATGTCCATGAATGTATAATTTACTAATAATGTACTTTTTATCGAAATTGGTAATTTGATAAAAAATATAACATTGCTGTCGTCGTTAATATTTGTTTGTTTTAGATTGACCGTACTACTCCTTAAGATGCACAATGTTAGTCTCGATCTTGATGAAAATCGAGTATAGCTTTGACTGTATCTAGTTATATGTTTGATCTTAAAATCACTGTTATTCTATTTATTCTATTACTTTATTCTATTGTTCTATTAATTCATTGTATTGTTCTAGTAATTTATTTTATTGTTCTATTAATTTATTTTATTGTTTTATTAATCCATTCTATTGTTCTATTAATGTACTGTATTGTTCTATTACTTTGTTCTATTGTTCTATTAATTCATTCTATTGTTCTATTAATCCATTCTATTGTTCTATTATAATATTAAATGCAAATTTATTGTATATTGAAGCTGTTCCAAAAAGCCAATTCATCAAAAGCTAAGATTACCATGAAATTGAAGATTTTGCGTTTGAATTATTGAAGTTAATGCCATGACCGATCACTTATTTATGGAGGCAACCCCTAGATCCTTGAAATACGATATACCCTTTGTCCTCCCTCAAATATATACAAGATATTAACCTAAAGGAATAATCTTATATTGTAAAAAACCTCGGCTAAGCTCTTAGTTGGGTTATAAAATATTAATAGAGATGAATCAAATTATGGTTACAAGAACAGAACGACTGTGAAAAAAAGACATATTTTTGACATTTTGTTACCTCAGTTATCACACTGGAATTATAAAAGTCAGTCAACGACATTCTTTTACTTTAATAAAGGTGACACCAAGTAGAACACAGGACGTCTACAGCAATTTCCAACTGCAACGATTATATGCTCACTTTATGGAAACCAATGGCAATATGTTACATTTCTACTGGCTGCCTGTGACTTTGTGAACTAAACCTAATCATGCTAAACTAAGAAACTGTTGAATTGGTGAAATGAAAATATTACCTTCTTTGTAATAGTAATTTAGATAAGTTTTGTCATCCTACCTTGAAAGTACCGTGAATAAACAATCAATTCAGAGATTCGACCAGAACCTCTTTTTGCCCATGCACGAACGCTTGTTCCGTGGCTTCTCGAGTTGAAGAATAGTCGTGCGCATGTGTGAATAATTCATTTAACTGCAGTGTAATATTAAAAATAACACCACGAGCTTATTAAATGCCTTCATCATATGCAAAATCGTTAATCAGGATATTAAAAGGTTTGATGCACACACACACACACACACACACACACACACACACACACACACACACACACACAATACATAAATTCAGTGTTGACAAGATTTCCTTCTTATTTGGACTCAGTAAGGCATTATAGTGATTCCGGAATGTGACAACAGCGTGACAAACAACCTTTATGTTATTTGATCACTGTCAGTGTTTATCAAAGATATTAACAAAACGTTGATGAACTGACTAGATAGATGATTAATGTCTCCACGTTGTCATGGTTACAATCCCATGCATCATTTATATATTTTGCCACTTTTTCATTTATCAAAAATGACTTTTTTTCGTCTATAAATCACAATTCTTACTGCAACTTTCACAAATTCATATGTCGAAAAGTATTGATATTTTTTACCTTTAACAACATCGGTCAAAAAGAACGGCCATAACTCTGGATTAGCAGTCTGATTTATGCGAAACAGTATGATTTTATCTGATTATACACCAACAGTTTGTGACAGCTCTTATCTTTTCCATATTTATAGTCTCTCGAAAAACCAGTTTGTGCTGTTACATTTACATAACAGCATACCAAATATAAAGTATAAATGAAGTCAATCAAAACACTATAATTAAAAAAACTACTTTGGGAAACTTTAAATAATCGAAATAATCCCTTACGGAAATAAATCTGAAAATGTCTGTCATAAACTTAAAAGCGGACAAGTAATCAGTCCCAATGTGACAGTAGACAGAGCGGTTACGCACACTCTTAAACTTGGAGAATTCGATGATTAGAGAGGTTACAAAGATGAGTTTTGTATAGAATTTAATTCGTCATTTCTTTGAGTTGATGAAAGTGCGTTGATCCTATATTCAGTACACGTTTTACAATCAGATACATCACAAGCTATTACTAAGGTTCAGTACTTGAAAATCTGCAGAAGATACCTTAAGCCCTTTCTCAAACTTCATTATGTGTATATGATTTGAATGAGTGTAGCCAGGTATAAACCACCAGTGTGCTATAGTGTGGACATATGAGTATATGTGCTATATGGCAGCTTAGCTGAACGTTTATTGAGTTACCAAATTGTATATTGCAAGGCTGGTCCTTATCAATTTCGAAATTCTCTGAACTCACAAATACTGAATGTCATTTGAATAATCCTGTAACACCTTAGCTCGTCTCTTAGGCGGAAGCCAACAATTTCTTTAGATAGAGTTGATAACACTTCATAGATTGTATAAATTAGAGGCTACAACTATTTTGGTTTTTCAATATTGTGTTTCCTGTATTTGCAGCTGAGATGAACTATTTTTATCCTTCTTAAATATAGATAAGATAACCCATAGCAACAAAATACAACAAGATATGTTATCATTATTGGATGGCTATCGCTGGTCTGCATGTCAAAAAAACTTATAATCACCAGGTGCAAGGGAAGGACTAAGGATAATCTAATTTGTCGCCGACATAATGGTTACTTGCAATCTCACCACATCCCTGCCGGGGTAGTTGAACAGACAGATGTTTCATTCCATTCTTATCACTTTACTGCAGGCCGCTTGAATTCACGCCTGATAGGCCCAAGCTGTAACAGCATAGTAAATATCAGGCGATTTGCTATCTTTCAAGGACATCAATATGATTTGGGCAATATAAAGTAATAAAAACATTTTGCATACATATTATATGGAAAGGGTAATATACTTAATAGTTATATCTTTCTTTCTTTTTTTATTTCTGTTTACTCTTTTAATTAATTTTCATTTTTTATTATGGGGATGTGCTGAGCACAATGTCCTATGTGCTTACTAAAAAGAAATTAACGACCACAAGCTAGTGGTATGTAATATATATATATATATATATATATATATATATATATATATATATATATATATATATATATATATATATATATATATATATATATACTATGTATATATACTATGTATATATACATATACTAATTATGCAAATGACACATTAATATTTATGACACTTTTACCAAAACGTAATCAGTACTAGAAATTACTCTAGGAAATATTTGTACCAAGTTTTGTTTGAATTGAGCCAGCCGTTTTTGAAAAAAAAAGACGAGACAGACAGACAAACAGACAGACAGACATACACATTTTATCCCTAATGTATAACCTTCCTTTACGGAAGGTAAAAACGACGATCATAAACTAAGCCTTTAAGTTATCAAAAATCGCTGCACTTAAAGTGAAATATGTATATCTCGCTCACGGCAAGATTTCACGAATAACGTATGCACGATATGCACTCTTTAATAGTAACAATTTGTCGCCAATTTGTCATATATTGTGTGCAATTATCGAGAAGTGTATGCTCGACGACGCCAAGGGTGTTGCTATGTTTGTGACCAAATGAAGTAATAGACAGAAACACATCATGAATTTACTGCACGCTGGGATTTACAACGACTTGGCAGTTGAAAAGGGCAATCAAGCAACTCATTTAGATACACATGACAATCATTGTATACATTGATTAATGAAAGAACCTCTTGACACGCATTGCTATATATGTGACTTGAAAGTCAATGAAAGCATATTTTATGTGATATACTGTCAAACTCTTTAGATTACGAACAGACTTATAGTGTCAGAAACATTGTATTACTGAAGGCCAACACAATTTCCTAGTGATTGGAATTCGAAATCCGGAGTGTATGTGGCAATATGTCAATTCATGATGTAAATATTATACTAATAACATTAACAAGTCACCACAATACTTTATTGAGTTAGGTATATAATGTTTAGCAAAATTCAATCAAGAACTAATTATGTTTAATCATAACTTTACTCAATTGTTAGTATCATTATTTGAAGCAGTGGTCGGATAATGCCTACTAACTATGTCACTATGTGCCAAGATCTGTTCTCATACTCATGTACAACACTCATCTTAGCTATTGTGTGGAAGTGTGGGGAAACACCTTCCCAACAGCACTACACCCCCTTCTTCGTCTACAAAAAAAAGCTTGTCCGTTTTATAACTTTCTCAGATTACCCTGCCCATTCTACTCCTCTCTTTCATCACCTAAAAATTCTTGATATTTACAAACTCTGTACTCTTCAAACTTGCATTTTCATCTTCGATTTAATACACAATCGCTATATCCACAATCTTGAGCATTACTTCGAACTTCATTTGACCCATAACTATCCAACCAAAGCAAGATCCAACGCAAATTTACCAATCCCTAAGGCCAACTTGACAAAAACTCTGTATAATTTTAACTACGCAGCAGTCAAGGCATGGAACGCAGTACCCCTACCAATTAAATCGCTTCACAGTCGGGAAAAATTTAAGTCTGAATTAAAACAGTTTTTATTCAGTTAGTGACATTCCGTATACATGTATATAGCCCATTTATTTATTTGTGACAGCAGTGATTGTAAAATTTGTACAACTTTAGTTTATGAATATTTAGTGTGTGCATGAATGTGTGCGTGATGCGTGTGTATATAAAGAACATTTGTTATGTATATATTTATTTTTATAACAGTGTACTCAGCAATACATTATATTAAGCATGTCAGCTGATCAGGGCCTTGGACCTCGATTAGTTTAGAAAGAACTACTGTCCTTGGTCCTCACCAGAATTTTATTTTGTCCCTAGACTTTTTTTCCCTCTTTCATTTCTATATATTTATTATATATCTGTATAATCTGTATAAGTTCTGGTGAAATAAATTTCAATTCAATCCAATTCAATTCAACTGTTCCTGAATGTTTTTAAAAGGGTTAAAGTGAATGACAAAACATGCGAAGCTAGCTGTACAGTGTATATTTCAAGAGGTAGGGAACAAAACTGATAATAGATATACAAATGGGGCGTAAACCGTCATGGCATCAGTATTTAAAAAGACAAATTCACTTATTGTTTACATGCTCGTCGCACAAAAGCCAAACAATATATTCCTCAGTTTTAAAACATCCCTGATGCATTTATAATTGTCAGCTGCACTTTTATTCCCCTTTACATTGTCAATACTGCATTAACGATGACGTGCATGATTTCCTGACGTTGTTGTCGTACAACCGTGTTTTCCTTACATAACGTTAAGGTTACAGTAAAACTGATTGTCACAGACAAATGCACTGCAGACGTTCTCATTACGGTCATAAAGTGTTTCTTAAAAGTAATCATGCGTATTTTCATCTTTATGTGTGAGATGCCCTCTGAAGTATTTAAGTCGTCGTGTCACCTATTTTGCTCCAGAAACTTGCATTCACTGACAGGTGGCGGAAAATGCCTGGCGCCAAGAGAGTTGTAGTTGGAATTCTGAGCGGCAATTTTAAGTTAATCAACATGGAACAATTACACATTAGTTGGAGTTACGTCTCATTCCTAATAGCCTCCGTCGACTATTTCAAAGAGTATGAATCAAAAGCATTAAAAGCCAAACCTAATCGTAACTATCAATAAATATTCGTAAATGTCATTTCACTGTTTCTGGATTACACGTCATACCATTTGGATTCTCCGCATTAGCACATATGTGAGAGACGTTAAAAACAACACGCTTGTTGTTGAAACGATGTTTTGGCCCCATTACACGACAGCACGACAATTATATTTATTTCAACAGCATCTCTACACTACGACAGTTTTAAACTCCAATGTGAAACGGCACAGAGTTCATTTTTTTAAGTTCCAATGTGAAACACGTAATTTAGTGACGTTACTACCAATGACACATTTTTATTGTTTGCAGTATTTTCATTTCCAAGAGTTTGAAAGAGATAACGAAAACTTGAAGATTATGATGTAAAATTTATCCACTTGCTAAGAAAATACCCCCCCCCCCCAAAGAAAAAATAGATAAGGTTTTCAAGATTCTTTAATAAACATGCATTGATTATAAAATACCATAAATGAACAATATGTCATATTGCCTATGAACAGAAACATAGGTGAGGCTAACTTTATCTTACTTGCATTTCTTATATCACGGAGACTCAGAAAAGACATTAATACCTTAATACCTCTTGAAACAATTCCGCATAATCGTCTTGGCAATAGTGCAAAGTGTGCGTTAACCATTATGTGTGTTTCTTTCTCATTTTTCACAACTGTATTTTAGAGAGAGACCGCGTGGCGTCGGGCTGGTAGAAATGACTGTTCCGAAGCTGTGTTTTGTATACAAGATGCACATAAGTGGAAATCAGCCTGACGTGGGTTCCTCTATCGGAAGCGTTATGTGAAGACGCCTAGAACTAATTAGAAAACAACTAGTGGTGAAATTATCGCCACTATCCATGGCAAGTACATGGACAAATTCATAATAAAATGCCGGTAATTATAAATCATGGAACACACAAACACACAGCAGATGTATTTCACAAGGCCAAGAAAGCGATCGACTTTACTATTGGCCAAAAATAACAAGGATAGCAGTTTCTACTGTACCAGTTAATGACAGAATATAAGGAGGGTAACGAACAGATGGACATTGTTTAACAAGTACTGTTATGGCCATGGCTTACCCTTACCTACTCGTTAATCCATGTATTGGGCCTTTCCTTGTTATAATACAAGAATATTCTCAATTTGCCACTCCAAGCTACAATAATTTGTTTTTAAACAATTCTCATTGGAAAAGAAATAACCTCGTTCCAGATACCTACTTTGTGCACATCAAAAGTAATGAAAGGAGAACCACGTCTCCATGGATTCCAACAATGGAATCAAGAATGGGTCCTGTTATATGTATATGAACGGGCTTCAACAGGATTTAACTTTTCGAGCCTCACTTCCGTCTATTCAGATAAGCGCTCCTTGTGCCATAACAATTCATTCTTTTGTCTCTCCGAAAGGCAGAATATTGATCGTTTGCAATAAATTGTTCAACCTGACTGTCCACTAAAGAAACACACAGTAGAACCTATAATGTAGTACATTCAAAGTTTAAATATTGAACTCTGTCTATAAGTTTGTTATCTAATTCTTCAATTCATTCTTCAGGAACTCATTAGTAGACCTTACGCAACACTTGGATACATTGATGGAGAAAATATTGCGAATGACAAGGCCTAACAATTGTTGGTTCTGGTTACCCGAACCCACTTAACTTTCCACTGCGCCAGCTAGCCTTTAAAGTGGCCATATTGGCGAGGAAAGGGTGTTTTTTTACCTCAGAGTCTGTAAATAAGAAAATTAATGTGTAGAATGAAACTATATCATAAAACTAACTCTCTGGTCGATCAATACATACCACACTGCATCTTTTAGCAACGTACGGCTGTATACAAGATTGCCGCTGTAAACAACTCTTTTAAATCGGGTGCCATTGCCGATAATTGTTTATGTGACAAGATGCCCAGAAACTGCCTTTGTCACAAATATAATTAACGGGATCGCGTACCATGAGATACGAAGCAGGGCGAGACTACGTCGCAATGTTTGGCACTTTATCACTTCCACAGTGGCCGAAATGGACAGATGACTGCGTACTCTACCTATCGAAATGGAAGTAAGTAAGCTTATATGTTCATGAATATGCATGAAAATGTTGGTGCGTGAACCTTGGTCGAGTTGCATGTTTGGCGTTTTGATTTTACAGTGTGGGTGTCTTGTTCTAGATTATTGACCTATTTATTGGTGTGGTAAGCAC
The DNA here is from genome assembly GCF_964340395.1 of Glandiceps talaboti. NCBI lineage: Eukaryota > Metazoa > Hemichordata > Enteropneusta > Spengelidae > Glandiceps > Glandiceps talaboti. The sequence continues at coordinate 1,418,246 of NC_135570.1, read as the reverse complement.
TCACGTCACTACCTTTGCCGATCACATTGTATGTTGGGTCCTACAGAAATAGTAGTACCTGGCCACTGAGCACGTCAAGACTGGTCGAGGTAAAATCAGTTATTCACTGAAATAAAGTGACTAGTGGATAGCTAAATACCCAGTATCATATCGTATCGTAATCGCTAGTGTACATAATTTGTGGTACGCGAAGAGCAACTTCGTTTTGCCACTGTTTGCCCCAATTCATTATGGTAGGGGAAACGTCTTTACCACAAATGTTGTGTGTCTCTGTTTACAAGTTGATTCAATAGGGAACTTGCAAACCCGCCATGTTGAATGTTGCATCACGGGAAACGTTATAGTAAATACTAATGAAATGGTATTGTAAACAACACTTTTACATTGTTTGCAACCATGAATAATCAATTCATATTTACCCTGACAATTGGGAGGTTAATTTTATCTGTAGCTCCAGATTAGGTATTACGATAACCACATATTTCAACACCCATCCCTCCATTGTACCTTACCCCACCCCAATGTTACATTAGATTCAACACTTCCAGTGTTTGACTTTAGCTCATAAAGGGGTTACACCACTATCACTTTATTGCACCATTATTGGATTGTCTATCACTTTTATTGGACCAAGTACATTTTATCCCTACAATTTTTTATCTTCCCCCAGGAAATGGACTTCCTCATATTAAACCCTCTAGTGCTATTAAACTGTTGACGGAGCTCAGAGGTATGATCTTTTGGCTATTGGAGAGTAGAACTTAAACACAGACATGCTGCCTACCAACAGATCATCTTCTAGAAGAATATTCACCACAGTGCAGGCAACAGACGTGTAATACCAAGCTGCTGCGTATGGAGGATTAGAGATAAATATCCTGACCCATTTAATCTATACAAAGGTTTCCAGGGTTGGCCTGTATGTCCTTGCGCAAGATTTGAGCCACAACTGTGCCTCAGCCAACCCAGCTGTGTTGACTTTAGATACTAATATTAACGTTGACACTTCAGTAGACACTGAGTGTATTTAGTCTCTTTAGTTTTAGATGGAGAGACAGCACACCATGCCTATAGCACTACTGAATCATTTCAATTCAGTTGCAACAAATTATGTGACAAACATATACACTCTATGGTGTTTGAGATTTGTACCAGGTTTGGTTGAAATTAAGTCAGAGTAATGGTTAGCCATGAGACATACACATGCACAAGTAGACTGACAGACGGGTATGGGTGATTTCTATCATCCCTATTCAATTAGCTATTATCAACAAATGGCATATACTTGTACACAGTATGCTGAATATACCATAATGCTCTCTGATTTGTATGCTCAGACATGAGCTCTTTCAATAGGCAAATTTCACCAGTGTATAGGGGGTTTTGATAGAATTTTTACTGATTAGGTTCTGAATACTTGTTTCTATTGGTTCTGATATCGGTGATAGTTGGTGGAAGGAGAAGGCAATTTTTACAGGATCAGATGGATTTCTAGACATGTTATGCAGAGATATACATATACACTTGGACAATAATAAGGCTATTTGACCCTGAAGGTCAATGTTCAATGTGTCATGAGAAAGCTCGTCATTGGCAATATGGATGAAGACATTTGAATGAGGTCTCTATGTGTTAAAGTTCAAGAGTTATTAGGCAAAGTATGATTATTTACTACAAATATGGCCGCCATTTCGCTGTTGTCATGAAGGTTGTAAAACCAAGTGACTTGCATATGCCCTCTATAACATCTGACATTTGTACCAGGTTTGGTTGAAATTGGCACATGAAGATAGAGGTGGATACGGACGGACAGATGAGCGGAGCCCAACGTAGAAGCCCCCATCTTTTTTTCTTTTCTTTTTTTCCTTTTTTTTTTTGGGGGGGGGGGCTAAAAATCTCAAAAATGTTTTTACATACCCTTGTGCACTGGTGTGCTTTGATAAAATGGAAAAAAGAACATCTGAGCATACAAATCAGATAAAGTTGTTGGCTATTCAGTGTAGTGGACTGTGTTGTAGTGTGACGGTGTGCCTATATCTTAGTTACTTGTCACAATTGTCCACTGATTTACAGTTTTTACAATTTCTATGTATTACAACATAAACCAATCATTGGCTCTGTTAGTAATCATGATCCAGATTGATTCCAGTGCCAGTGGGGTCGTCCTACGAAATGCCAAAATATCACTAAAAATCTACAGTATACTTTGGAAGAAACTTATCAATCAATCAGAAATCTTGCCACGCAACATGGGAGTTTAGTCCTTCCTTATTCTTCAGCACATTCCATGCTTTAATTTCCTTGAAGATATTGATTTTACTTTTGTTTCTACGGTCACGACTTGGATTGAGAATGAGAGCAGCCATGATTTTGTGACGTTACATTACATGGGTAAAGTGACACACGCATATGCAGAACTGATGTGACGTAAGCTTGCTTGTGTGTGCTCGATTTATTTTCAAATAACTTCCTGTACGTACAATAACAAACTTTTTATACATATTTTACTTTTTTATAATTTATTGAGCCACATACATAGACTTAGTCAGTCTTGATTAGCACTATTTTTCCAAGTAGAAAAAATTAATTACATTAAAAAAATATCAAAAATTCAAAAAGAAATACCCCATCCTCATCCATATGGCCACTTTCATGTTTTTACATATTCGAGAACAAATAAATAAAATCGTGAAAATTGTATAAAATCGTGAAAATTGTGAAGTCTCGCGAGAAATAGTGGATGCTGAAACTGACATCAACTTAAAAAGACAAGAAAACCAATAACATAGACACTATATAGAAAACAAGGTAAAACATAACTACCTGAACTAGCTAGACACTCACATATGAAAACAAATCCAAAAAAATCTACCTACTACTACCCCCCTAATATAATGTTAAGCGTAATCGGAACCACATCGTTTTTTTAAAAAAAATACACAGGCCGATACTGATGTAAAAGTGTATTTTCAAGTAAACGGATTCAAACTAACAGTTCGACTTGCTTAGTACTTCATGGTGTCGGCACGGCCTTTGATAGCAAATCAGCATTGCGGAAGATCGATCCCATCTCCACTGAGACGAAAATCAGTATTTAATGGTTAACTTTAGAGAGTAAAAGTCACAAAATTGATTAATAAGTAGGGAATTCATTTAAAAAAGACAAACATAAGTATGAATTGTAAGCATTTGTCGCCCTTGCAAACTTATATTTTATGTCTTCAATGAAATAACATGGACTGTTCATTTCCTTTAAACCCAAAACTAATAGAGTTGTGGTATTAGTTTGGGAAATTTCACTGACCTTTATGATTTAAATCATAGTATAGATGACACTGTGTTTCACAAAGTAACCATTTCGCTACATGGTATCGGCTACTTCACAATCAATACTTCCAGTTTTATCTACATTGCAGCATGTTAATATTCAACTAGGAATCTTTATTTAGCTTTGCCTACGTTGTAATAACTATTTCTACACGACAGGCAAGGTTGGTCTTCGTTTTGTTGACAAAATGTTCATTTTGATGCACTCAAATTGCATGTATGACACGGTTTTCATACTGTTGACTGTTTCACAACCGTTGCAATTAATCAGTTGGTCATTATATTGTATATAAACATACACTATATACACATAACATACATTATATAAACATGCTCTATTGTCATCCATAACACTACAATTTTAATCCGAGTATATTATTGTCAGGTGTGTGTCGTATTATCTCTGTCGTGCTCATATATTTATAGTATACTAAGTACTTAGATGATATTCCTTAATATTTTGCTTCGTTCAGCCAAGGGAAATACTCGTCTAGCGCCTCGTAGTGACAAAACTCTTAGGTCATGAGTATTTTCTAGATTAATGAAGAAAAATATTGGAGAATAACATAATTATCCCACCGCTAGTAATATCAAAAACAAATCAAGGAAAAGTAATGGCAATTTTGGAACATTTTGACTCATAATTCGAAGACAACAGAACCAGTGACGTAGACACGCGTTGTCGTGACGTAGAACGACCAGGGTATAAATTCTATTTTTGAAGAAAAATATCGGAGAATAACATAATTATACCATCGCTAGTAATATCAAAGACAAATCAGGGGAATTGCAATTTTGAACAGTTTGACTCATATTTCGAACACAGCAGAACCAGTGACGTAGACACGCGTTGTCGTGACGTAGAACGACCAGGGTATTAATTCTATATTTTTGGCTCATGCATGGTATAATAGTGATTGTAGCACGTCTTTTCCTTTTAATAACCCTTTCAAGTCTTAATCCCTAATGCATATTATTTATATTGACATAATGACAATATTACAAGCCTTTTAAAATATATATAACACATTAACACTACCGGAACTCTTCCTACCTCAAGTAATAGCTACAACAAATTATCACTATTGGAACCCGAACTACTGGGAGTAATTATACGTATTAAAAAAATGAGGCGTTTTTATCACCAGACATACCATTATGAAATGTGTGGTCTACCGAAAATAAATCATGTACAGTGTTTGGCTTACTATGAAACAAGAGAAAATAGACATTTGGTTTTTGTCTTTTATTTCAGTATATGTAATGGTCAGTGTAAAGGGCATGGCAAAGTTTCATATTGATAGGAAAGAATACAATAAAAGTATACTTGTATAATTTGATATAGCTTATTACATTTGACGACTCCTCTTTCATGGCTCAAAAGAAAGATACACATCAAGGTTCAAGGATAAATGTAATCATAGTTACAATCAAACTCCCAGGACATTACTGTTCACGTTCACGATAACAACAAATTACCTAATTTTATGTGACCCTCCTGACAAAGGATATTCTTCTCGACGTGCTGTCGAAAATAGTTACGACAGATATTTTCACCCATGGGAAAATAAGTACATTATTTGAATATGCCTTGTCATTGATAAAATATCCATTCCATATATGTGTTTACTCGTAAAATTTACCAACGTTTACAATCAATTAGTTGTCAATATTTTTTAGATAAATACGTTTAATGATGCCATTAACAAATCAAATATTCTTGTAATATCTGGATTCAAGTGAATAATTATTGGATATTACACAGACAGTATTAAATCAAATCTGTACCAAAGTCCTTATACATTATAGTCTTGAGCAATGCTTTGTTAGTGTCCACCTAAGTTTGAAACACAGGGAGATATTTTTTATTATTTCATTGCTTTATTATAGTGACTTGAGGTTTTGACAAATAAATTACAATAACTAGATGAAAATAGAAAACACAACATCCCAGTCCAATGCCCTTATACGTCACCTTTGAAATATTTACAAAGTAACGACGGAAAACATACAAATAATCTGAATAGTAAAATAAATTATTTTAATGTATATATATATTTTTTCCAAATCTAAGGAATGTGATTATACTCTCTAGCGTAAACTAATTAGTACTAAATTTCATACTTATGATGTCGTAATATTTAATTCTTCAATATAAAACAGGTATTCCCACATTAGGCTCGTTTCATTGTCGTAAGCCAGAACACACTTTTCCGCTGACACAACGAAATAATATTCTGGCTGAACGCGTACAGAAATCTCGTATGTAGGATATGGGTATTAATTATTCGTGAGTAATGACATCATGGCGATCAAACGAATCGGCGATCACCTCCTGTAGGGTGATGTAATTTTCAAAACAGTAATGGCAGAAAAACGCTAATCGACAGCCAAACTACGTATTCGTGATAAATCACGGAAATGAACGACTTTAACAGACCTCAATGTGAGTGCAGATAATTGTTGATAGCTCCCGGCCCACGAAGCAATGGTATTTTTAGCGCATCCAGCTATGGACTGCACAAATTATCATAATGATTATAGAAATAGTGGGTAGAAATTTCCGAAGTACGTATATTGCCAAAACTCGCCAGGAAATCAATAATCCAAATCATGACTTCAAGAATCCGTTTCAACGCCATGGGAAAAGAAATGGTCATCGAGATCGTAAATAATGGGCTAGTACTATAGTGAAAACTACCATGAAATTCACAATGCCCGGTGCATGTAACATCGATATCAACAGTCTAATTCAAAAACGCTGGAACAAAACTTAAAGAAATAAATATGTTATAAAGCAAGAACTATTGGGGTTTCAGTAGAATAGTCAGTTTCTGAAATTATGACTGAGACACGCAAGAACTCGATATTTCACCTTCGTGAAGATGACTCCGGTCTGAGATGAGCGTAGTGGGCTGTTTAGCGGTCTACCTTATGCCTCCACGCATGTTACGTCGGCGCACTGGTGTTCAATAAATCATCAAATACAATTCACAATTCCTCAGTTCTAAACACCAGTACAAATACAACAATTTGTGAATACATCAATGTTATGTAAATTAGAATGGACCAATCTTGTTTTTCGTGTACTGAATGCCAAACATGAAAAGTTACAATGTAGGCGAAAAGGGAAAAAACAAGTGTTTTTTCCGATAACATGACTACAGAAATTAGGGTAAGCAGGTTGAAATTTTATTTTTTAACTTTAGTATTCAATTTATGTGTATGGCGAGTCTCAAGAACCGATACTTGATATTTCACAGAAAGGCTACACAGCAATGTTTAACTCACTTTCTGTTCGTAAAATATTTCCTACCAGTTCATATAGTGGAACCACATTTCGCATTCTCGCAAATTAAAATCTATTTGTACGCTAATTATGCTGAATTAATCGGGCTCTATGATTGGTTCTTACCGTTTATAGTCTAAGAAGCTGAAAATATAACAGTAGTCAATTTAAGCATGGCTTCTTGATGATGCGTCTTATACGACGATGGGTTCATTTACGATTACCTGACCATGTAATGTTATACTATGCTGCGGGTTAAAGTTGATTATGGAAAAGTAGTATACATACATACATACATACATACATACATACATACATACATACACACACACACACACACACACACACACACACACACACACACGCATACATACATACATACATACATACATACATACATACATACATACACACACACACACACACACACACACACACATACATACATACATACATACATACATACATACATACATACATACATACATACATACATACATACATACATACGAAGGAGAAACAGAACAAATTTTGTGCCTCTTTACCGACTAAATGTTGTTTTTTTTCAATGTTAAATGATCAACACACGAAGCAAGCAATATGGCACGTTACATGATCACTCTATCACGGATTCATGAATTGTACAAATATTGCAATGGATTAGACAGCACGCAACATATTTCTTAGTATTGTAAAACATTTTGAAAAGTACATAGACCATTCATCATTCAGTCACCACCACCCCCCCCCACCCCCAGAACGGTTCACCAATTTGCATATTTTTCATATTAGATACATTAAATGATTTTAGATCTAAGCTAAATGATCACACATCACATTACGTTATAGTTAACACCTACTCCAAACGCATTACTACAGACAGAACAATTTGTTTAACTGTATTCATCATAAGCTACACTAATCAATAAAAGAAGTATCGCGCTAATTGGTATAAACGATAACTTTACATATACTACTGTCCTGTAAGTCTTTCCTTGGAAGATGATAGTGTAGAAGATGACTTAATTACAAAGTGTGTGTGTGTGTGGGGGGGGGGGCAGTGTATGCCAATCAACAATTATATAGATGGTAAAAGAATGGATTGTTGCATCAAGGTGTTTGAAGTTACATATACGTTAAAAATCAAGACAAGTACTCTTCATTAGCTGGTGAAATTCATTTGTTGGATGCAGTAACACATTTCGCCTTTCTAATTCTGTATAGGTTGGTACGTATACAGGTTTTCGCTAAGTCAATATGACCCTGTTACAACACGGTGTGGTACGATATGGTACCATTCTGTACGTAACAACGATACGAAGAACCTCACCTTAGTTAGACTCCCAACCAAAGTGCTGATATGAAACATGACTACAAGTTGTAATAATACCACTATTCCATTAACTTCTACTCACCATTTACATAACATAAAAGCAGCCACTATATTTATATAGCAAATGGTGCAATTATTTTCAGTTATCAACCAATTTTGGAAGACTGAATTATACAGTTTTGAACTTCACTTCTGATTTTTCCCGCATAAACGTTCCGTTTTCAAAATTCATTTGATATATTCCTTTTGACTGCTAGCATTAAAGTTAATACAAATATCATGAATAGTTTAGGCAACAGGATATCATTATACACTTACTTGTAACTTGCCCTTATAGTCTTCGGTACTCAGTTTCGGTCTCAGTGTAGGAGCAGATTATGCTGAAATATAAAATGAACATACGGAAATTAATATGACATGTGTTACATGTAACTTTAGATAGAGTTGTCGTGAGTTCGGTAATTAAACCATTCAAATGTGGTCAATCAGTACTATGGAACAGTGTTGAAATCAGACTCTCACCATCTTTGCAGCACAGTGAGCAGCAGCAAAGTCGTCTACACGACTAATGACTACTCTCATTTAGTAATAAACTGATGTGAGTATGGAGGAAATACCAGGAAAGCACTTCCTGCTCTCTTGCCCAGCAGTTTTAATACAGGCCAGCCAAGAGTAAACAGTGTCATTTATGTACCAGATGTCATTCGTGCTGAAGTTGGGTCCTTAATGTTAATGACCACATATAACGTGACGCATTGTCAATCATTGTCAAAAAAAACGATTTTACCAAGCCCTGATATTTCTTTATATCATAACATTCACTTATCTTAGTAGACAGTTTATATCTAGGCATGACCATAAAAATCATTTTCATTTTTATACACTAATATATTGTGATAAAATCCGACAGTGTCTATGCATCAATGTAATCATAAAATCCTTCCTCACTGCAAACCATCATCATGTTTAATATGAATAAAATGGTTAATTAGAAATTTATGTTTAAAAGCAAGCAGTTTGTCAATTTAACACAAGTTTAGAAGTTTACTGTTGTATTGTATTGTATTGTATTGTATTGTATTGTATTGTATTGTATTGTATTGTATTGTATTGTATTGTATTGGATTGTATTATATTGCATTGCATTGCATTGCATTGTATTGTATTGTATTGTATTGCATTGTATTGTATTGCATTGTACTGTACTGTCTTGTGTCGTGGTGTGTCGTATTGTATTATATTGTACTGTAGTGCCTTGTATTGTATTGTATTGTATTGTACTGTACTGTACTGTCTTGTACTGTCTCGTGTCGTGTTGTGTCGTATTGTATTATATTGTACTGTAGTGCCTTGTATTGTACTGTATTGTATTGTATTGTATTGTATTGTATTGTATTGTATTGTATTGTATTGTGTCGTGTGTTGTGTCGTATTGTATTATATTTTAATGTACATGTAGTGCATTGTATTGTATTGCATTGTATTGCATTGCACAGTATTGTTTTATTCACCAAATACAAAAAGAATGAAAATAAAATATGCAAATTTCAAATAAAATGTTATCAGGATAATAAAGATGGCGAAGAGTTTTATCTGAACTAGGTATTATGTATGAGTTAGGTTGCATTAGCATTCCTGACATTTGATACGTAATATGAAATCAAAACGTCTGTGAAATAAAACAAAAAAACGTGGAAATGGTGTGTGATTACGAGATATAAGAAAAACAATTTCCACAGTACAGGGACATAAAATATATCAATTAATATATCAATTGATAGAAGGAAGAACATATGCACAGTGTATATATGTGTGAAGAGAAACACGTAATTAAATGTTGAAGACAGGTGTTGTGAATAATGCAAGGTTGTCATAAAGACGATCCATTAATGACTCTCAAGTGTCGAATAAGAAGATAAGCTGGCATCTATAGGATTTATTTACTACAGAAACAGAGGCGAGCACTCCTTGAGCAGTGAGAAGATTGTACCATTAGATAATTCAATTTACCATTTGGTTTGCCTTCAGGCTTTTAATGACTCATGTTCACCACGTTTGTCGAGAGTAGGAGACCAAATAATGTGATTTGGTTTCCAAGACAGTGACACCTAACGAATCGATGCAACTTAGCACTCCTCTGACCATGTAATCATACCCGAGTGCTTTTAGCATAACTTTTATTAATTTCTCCAACAGACCTCAGATCGGTATAGCTTACTCACAGTGCATGAAACATACATATGTGGTTTAGTCAATATATAGTGCACAGCTGTTGGTGTTGTCATGACAACAAGCATAGCGTGAATAGTAATACACAATACTAACTATAAGTTTGTAGTGTTCAGGGTTAAAGTGTAAAGGTCATGTTGTGGTGTTGCATTCATCTATAGACTATGTGTTGTACTCTGTTTGATAAGAACTGTAATTCCAATCTTATCTGAATATTTTCACAGTTCTTGCACAGAATACGACAAATACTCAAACCATAGAAGACCGTTTAGGAACTGAATGTAACGTCAGCTTGAATTCGTTCTGTGTACTAGATAAGTTATCAAATCACCCCCCCCCCCCACACACACACACACACATACACCAATATATCTGTCCAGAGTGTCTTCACCATTTTTAAATATGATGGTTAAAAACTCAGAAGTCGAATTCCTTATAGTTATAAAATACACCCATGTACCTTTGTCATGATATTCAGTGAGTAAATCGTCTCGAGAAACATCCATTGCAAATAATAGGTTGTACCTACATACTCGTTTTGAACGAAAACTCTTGACAAATAGAACTTTTCATAAATGTTGTACATTATGTATATGCAATGCAATACAATGCACCCACTAAGTTAAAATAGCCAGTACGTTGTGAGTTCATTTGTGTACATTTCCTGAACGTGTCATATATGCTTACTTTATGATATGCTGCGTGTGTCATCAAACAATCGTCTATAGATTGCTGGATTCCAAAGACCACTGCTGCTATTTTTTTCATGACAACATATTATCACGTATTATGTGTTACATAAATAAGTTTATATTGTCAGGGTTTAGAGTGCAAAAATCAAATGCACTTTTCCTTTTTTCCTCAGAATATAATTTGATAGTTACTAAGTTTAATCGAAAGCTTTAGAATTTTTTGAATCACTATATACCTTGGCTATCACGTGATGTTGTGTCCAACTGATTTACATTTGAATACAGTCTCTAGTCTTAATCTTGTTAATCTTTCTATCTGCTTTTTCTGCCAACCATTCATTTACTTCATTCAATGTGTTCAACTTACAAATTATACTCTTACGAATTCTTTTACGTTTGATTGTCTTCGATTTGTGAACCGAGTCGTTTTTTTCGTGAATAGTTTGTTCATGTTTATCATTTTAAATCTTTGCACATACGATGGCTCATCATTCATCTAGTGAGTGTAGAAAGTAATTAGACATTACTCGTCGTTTTGACTCTCAATTGCTTACAGCTAACGACATTGGATTTCTAATCATACAAGTACTTTCAGAGTAACGTGGTGGATTTCAGTTTCGCCAGTTGAAGTCTTACGGACAGTTAATATTCGTAATTATAGGCAATACGGGATATAATATATTATCACGTATATTAATGACGGCATACTAGTGACATGATTAGAAAAATCAATTTCCTGCCAATCATTGGTCAGGAGAAGGGGATCATGGAGTTAAAAACAGAATTTAGAAATTAAGAACTCAAAATCACAGTTCCAACAGTAGCGGAGTTAGCTGAGTATTCTGTTTGTATTTTGACAACGGAATATTTCGTGGTGACACAAGTGTATTTCGTGATTCTCATGTCATGGGTGATTGACTAAAGTAAGACACACGATTACCCTTGAGATTTTAAAGTCTTCTGGTATATTTCACTAATCACTGTACATTCCACAGGGTCTCATTTCACTGAGTTCACTCTACAAGGTCTTCGACCAGTTATAGTAAGACGCCGTTGAAACAGTGTTCCATTAATTCTTTTATATTTCAGGATGGTATGGATAATTTGTCATTACACTTAAGTATATTGAACTTATTTTGTGATTCTGTGCAATATAATATACAGTGAAATTCATCCAGAATTCCAAAATATTTACCGTTCCGGGATTGGGTGTTGACACTTGCAACGCACACACAGAGACACACACATACACACACAGAGACTGACAGACAGACAGACACAGACACAGACACACACATAGACAGACAGGCAGACAGACAGACAGACAGACAGACAGACAGACAGACAGACAGACAGACAGACAGACAGACAGACAGACAGACACACACACACACACACACACATTTTCCATCCCTTAATTATAACCTTCCCTACATAACTGGGCTTTCTTTATGTACGTGCCTCTTTATTTGCAAGAATATTTTCGTTTTGATACAAATGGTGTCAGTGTGCATGTAATGTCATTCATTGAATGAGTAGCTACAAGTCCCTAAGTAGATGCTGAGCTTGTTATTTCTCGTCAAGTATTTATGGTCCATGATGTGTTAACATGTGAAATTGCTTGACGGGTTTCACCGTCATTAAAGTCTAATTTTCAACTCAATTTTTCCATTACAATCATTTTAGTTATGAGAAAAGTACAAAAATGTGCTGGTTAATTCGACGCACTTCTATGTACTCAGTAGACAGCCTGGCTCCCACTTTTATTAACTCCTATCTACGTCTCATGTTTAATGTGACGTGCTATTCTTTCCGTTGATTGCAAAAGAAACCTCCTCAGTAATGGAATACCCGCTAATGTACAATTTCAACAAGACCAGAAGACACTTTCAAAATAACTACATAATATTCAGGTTTCATTTATATTTTAACTTTAGAAGCCATTAAAGTATCTAAGCCTGAGAAAGAAATTCAAGTGAACAATTCACAGATTATATAGCAATCATAGATGACAACAAAATTCAATTTGGTGCCGTAGGCACTCACTAATTTGAGTGCACTTTGTTAATGAGCAATATAGTATAGACTCTCAAAGCAACGTACATGGCATATTTGCTATACATTTTCAATTTTGAAAATCTAAAGATAAAGGACAATTTTGATTGATTAATTGATTGCGTGATTCAAGTATTGATTGATAAGGAACTGTGAATGAAATGCTAACTGAAAGAATTTATTGCTTTAGGTAGAAAAGTAATAAATGATTGATTGATCGGTTTTCTGACGTTTCATTTATATCAATGATTTGGTGACTAATTGATAAATCGAAAATTTCCGTAATAAAAATGAGGACCTGGGCATGGAGTAGTGTCCTTACACGCACAATTTGATGTGTTGATAAATCAAACTCTTCTCAGCGTTCAGTCATACCAATAATACGTTTCGATAGAATGTAAATCTATTTTTTGTCATTGACACATAATCTCGTCTTTAGTCGGTAAAAAATCAAATTCTGTAAATATGATGTTTTTTTGTGTAGTAGCAATCGTATAGAAAATAAGCACTATATCTCAGATAGATATACATACATACATACATACATACATACATGCATGCATGCATACATACATACAGACAGACAGACAGACAGACAGACACACACAGACACATGTATGTACATACATACATACATACATACACACACATACATACATACATACATACATACATACATACATACATACATACATGCATGCATGCATACATACATACAGACAGACAGACAGACACACACACACACACAGACACATGTATGTACATACATACATACATACATACATACACACACACATACATACATACATACATACATACATACATACATACATACATACATACATACATACATACATACATACATACATGCATGCATGCATGCATGCATGCATGCATGCATGCATGCATGCATGCAGGCAGGCAGGCAGGCAGGCAGGCAGGCAGGCAGGCAGGCAGACAGACAGACAGACAGACAGACAGACAGACAGACAGACAGACAGACAGACAGACGCATAATGTAAAGGGAGTACGATAATGTAATTGAGTTATTATATCAAGTAAAACGGCAGTTTAAAAAAAAAAACGTTCCACTTGCAGCTGGTGCAGCTTTAATCAAATGACACACACAATATTCTAGAGATTGTACCTTGAGACGTCGACTGAAAATCCCATGGGATTATTAGCCTCGTTATAGTGCCTTTCTTATCACCAAAGAAGGCATTTCTTTTCAATATTAATATCTTATTGTTAGTTCTATGCTATTATGTATAATGTCTCCATTATAAATTTCTAGAAAACATTGTCAATACAGTATGTACACTAATACATACTGATTCTAAAACGATAAGATCCTGAATCAAATCTATCGTCTAGATTATGTTCTTAATTTACGTTTCACATGCAAATAACATTCTGACTGACTTCTCTGGATGTTATTATGAATAATTCCAAATGAACCCAATAGCCATGTGACAATGTTGGATTTCCACTGTATCTAACTTACCTCAAGTAAAATTTAAGGCGGGTGAAAAATCACAGGGTTGCTTTGCTTTTGCTGAAATATCAATTTCGTAACATCTTAAGCAAATCTTATGAAAAATAACAGAAGTTAAGAATCTTAAACTTGATCGGAGCCCGATGCAATCTGAGGTATATTTTCAAGTGTAAAGATGTATACTTTATGACGCTGACATCACAGTGAAGTTTCACCACAAGCACTGCTGCAGAAAAAGAACCCCATGGTAACCGTTCTGATTCCATGTGCAGTTTAAGTAACCTATTGTACACGAGCTTCACTCGGATGCCATGGCCTCTGATTGAATTACCTTGTCAAAGCCTGGAGCATTTGAGTCTGATTTTCATTTACATGTTATGATAATGAAATGCATTACATCATAACGTATCAAACAGCGACAACGATAACCTGGCTTGGATGTGTCTCCTTACGCTTTTACAATCTGAACTTGATCATTGTACATATTACTTGATATAAACAAACATACGACCGATATCATTATTTTGATTCATCTGCTATAATCAGTTATGATAATCTATTCGGGTAAAATAGAACCCAATGCATTGTAATTATACTATATCAACTCTGTCTTAATGTTGTTGTTTTTACATGTTTATGTCATGATGGCAAACATTCAAAGTTTAGTAGTAATTGACATTATTCCGAGGTATGAATTGTGCGATGGCGATTTAACTCTTGATATTAAATTTAATTTATTATGCGGTTAAAGGGACTCAAGTTGAGTTGATAAGTTTTTTTGGGCTAAATTTCTACTACGTATTTGAACGTCACTGGTAGTATTCTACTTACTGAAGCATACTAACCATCAATTCCAATTGACTGAACCCAAACATGGTATTGAGATATAACATACCAATGATCCAATGACGTAATTGTTTGTATGTATCAACATTGTCGAAGAACTGATACTAGGCAATCAAAAAATGTCAGAAGGTAATTGTAATGTCATAGAAGATATGCATCGACATTGATATGATATTATAACTTATAGTTTAATCCAGATTTTTTTATTTCCATATTTTCACTTGAGTAAAAGGTTTTAAGAAGTTAGCCTGTGCCCCATTAACTTTGTGATATTAATTTTATTACGAAGTTTAATTTGCAATACTTATTCTACTACGTGGTATAAAGTTATAATATTTATTTTATTGTACTGGGTTTTATGATATTCCAAAGCGAGGTTAAATTTGCCATATCAATTTCAATGTGAGGTTTGATGCCTAATTTTAATTTGTATGCTAGATTAATGTTCACGTTGTTAAATTATCGGTTTTTTATTGCAGAGATGCATTATTAAGATATTTGCACTCATCAACATGCATTCATACATGTCCGTCTAAGCTTTTATCTTAAGTGTTAGGAATACAATTCTCCAAGGACGTGAGATTGTGATGTTCGCATTTTTTAATTTTAAAAATCTAAAGTGATCCATTATTGATTGATTACCTCACAATAGTAAAAACTTAAGATTTAGTGTAATGATCAGATCTATATTTTTTGCATAGGTACTGAGATGATTACGATTTGTCAGTATTCTTTGAGGGTGCCGAAGTGTAAAACTGTAATTATGATGGCAGTTAGTTTTGTTTTATATGGAAACACTCATATATTATCCAAGCGACTGAAATATATCATGTGTAGCGCTCAATCAGAAAGCTCTCATTAGGTATCTAGAAATTGTTTTAAAATAATTTAACGGCATTTTAGAGTTCCATAAAGTCGCATATTAAAAACCACAATTGTGGTAACTAATCTCTCCTCCCTCCCCCCCCCCTTCTTTCTCTATTTGTATCACGGTGTGTCTTATCATAGTCTTGAGCATACACTTAATACAATATGAGCTCTCAATCAATACTTACAATGTATTTCTGAATCAATGGGGAAAACCTATTGCATGAATTCAATCGAAACAATTCCAGCACCGAAATGCATACTACTACAGTGTGTATATTTTGTGCATTAGGTAGCCTCATTGTGGTTTCAAGATTTTTATCGGGTCACTGTTTACATATATGCGATAATTTGTTTGCAGTGTCTTGTACTCTAAAAGGAAAACCTTGTATAATTTGTGATAAAGTCGTTTCGTGTCAATGATATATAAACACGTAAGTCAGACTATAACTATAACTAGTTTACCGATCATGAATTGGAATAGGATCTTAGTCTAGGTAGAAATCAGTTTATTTGGACACACATGAAACAACATTACCAAACATTAGACAGGAATATTGTACGGAATAAGAATTCTAGAGACAGACAGACATACAACCAGCCAGACAGACAGACAGACAGACAGACAGACAGACAGACAGACAGGCGGGCACACACATACATACATACATACATACATACATACATACATACATACATACATACATACATACATACATACATACATACATACATACATACATACATGAAGACGCAAATATATATTAAATGTGTTTCTTCCCTTTAAAGGCTCCTGCAGAAGTATTTTCATCTAAAATTACAAATTAATAAAAGTTTACATTATATTAAATGTGTACTAGAAATCCCTTTTTGCATATATGAATGGAATATTACCATATTTAATTCCAATTTTCCGGCATACAGTAGTATTAGTCTGCAATCAATTACAACAGTAGGATGTACATCATAGTCAATTACTGTTATCCTAAGAGGCATGTTTAGCTTGTCAGGTTGTACGTCAGTTAGATACTATAGTCCCCATAGTGCTCAACCAAGGAAAACACGAGTGACCTAGCGGGCCTTTTCACTACAAGTCGATAAACTCTTAGACACAATCGTTGTGACATTACCCTTTGGATACTAGTATTTATCGACTGATTAGACACAGATAATGGAAAATAATATAATTAGACTTCCGTTGTAATAATTTATAAAAAATTCGGGAATATAACGACGAATTTGAACAAAAATACCTATAGTTTGAGCATAACAGAACTAATGATGTAGACACACGTTGTTGTCAAACAACCAACGTGTGAATTCCATATTTTATGTTCGAATATGCCCAACTTGGCTAGCATGGGGTATAATGGAATATATAATTAGTATTGTAAATGATGTTTGAAATGTTAAGAATCGAATATACGTCCACTGAATATCAAAAGTTGATTTGCATAATTCATGAGTATAAAAGTATTGCTGTATTTGTAGTACGTAGGAGTAGATGATAAACACCATGCTGTACATATATCACTCTTAATGGTATACAAACATCGTAAAAACACATACCTAGATAACGTGGTGATCGGAAGGTTGCTAAGGTTTTATGTGAGTTCAAGGTACCAGTGCAATATCGTGTATAAATGAGTCAATGACGATAAATCACGTGATCCACCAGCACTGGTGAACACAGAATGGGTACTGTGCTTACATTTGTTATTGGAGCTGACCACACTTACCACTACCGTAGTGAGTCTACTATGACCACGTGACATCTCCTGTCGCGCTAAATATCCCATGTAGTAGTTAGAATTAGACTATACAGTATTTGCAATTTATGGTGCGATGAAAATTTGTGATACGCATACGATAGTTTGTAGTACACCTTATTGCAGTGTATTGGACAATAGAATGGAACTGCATATGGCAGCTATATCGAAGACTATAGTCTATAGTATGAATGGCTTGGAAACAACTGGTCGCTTATTTATAAAAGCACATACAAATGAATACGGACTGGTAAAGTCGTGAGTCCATTCTCAATATTTAAACATTAAAGCTGTACCAGCTGAAACAGTTACTTGTACTATTAATAGTACAAAATGAAATAAAGTATTAAATCGCCAGTGTGTGAACGTATTTTGTGTAGCGAGTGTACACATGATATGGCGTTGTACTATAGTACACAATGAAATAAAGTATTAAATCGCCAGGGTGTAAACGTATTTTGTGTAGCGAGTGTACACATGATATGGCGGTACAGTAAATCAAATCAAGTTGATTTTTGAGTCCACAAGCAAAAATCAGCGCCTTCAACGGCAATTACGAGTTCAACCTGCTACTGCACAACATGTACAATGTTTAATTATTGGTATTTTAAAAAACTTTCAGTGGTGGATTTATGATGGCGACAAAATCAATTAAATTTGTTTTCTTAATGAGGAACCACAAATAAACTATACACTGACATTTTAACAATATATTCTTGGGTCTTCATGTACAACTGAGGTATACTATTATCAATAAACGAGGCAGAATATATAGGCATAATGTGTTACAATCCAAAATGAACAATACAAAACATCACAAAATATTATACTTTTCTATGACTAATAAAAAATGCTGATTGCTACAAACAAAATACAACCACACACGAACTAGATGAAATGATTCAATTGCTGTCCACTGAAAGCTGGGGCACTGTGACTGTATACAATTATGACGTAAAGGATCGTGGAAATGTCAAGTAAAAACAATTAGTATCAACACGTCAGCACATCGTCAAAGGCAAGTGTATCCAGGCTTGAAAAACAATGTTTAATATTCAATGTGTGTTGTCGCCGACAGGATATTGAAATTGCAGCTAAACATTTTGAGTGCACGCATGGTAAGCACTAGGATGATATTTGTAACGGAATTTCCCATGTTTGTATCCAGTGCAAGGACATTAAAGTGCTTGCAATGAGTATGTTGCAATTTGCTATCCCCTCGAGGTGTGGACTTTATCAACGATAAACATCATTACGAGCCGCGCCGGTCCAACTGAAGAATGTTGTTTAAACTTTATGAACAGGGAACTTGCAATCCAGACTGAACATGCTCAGATGCAAAGGACTATGGGATTATCTGTGGTTATCGTAATACTTAATCCGTAGTTTATACTTATAAAATTAACCTTCCACAATTGTCAGGGTAACTATGAATTGATTATATATGGTTACAAACAATGTACCGAACATTGTTTACAATACTAATTGATAAGTATTTATTATCACATTTCCCGTGATGCAACATTCAAGATGGCGGGTTTGCAAGTTCCTTATTGTCCTCACTATGTAGTTTGTAAATAATATTGGTTTTATATGCTTCTGATTTATTCTACCATTTGTATCCTTTATCACTTCTGTCGTAACACGTGACAGCAATTTCCTTTTCATCCGATTCTGAACAATTCAGCTTTCATGTCTCTGTGCTCATCTTCGGAGCGTATGCCGAAGTCTTTGCCCACATAAAGTATATCATATCAGAACAATTACTGTAGTCACGTTATTCACAGCGGTTTCCCATAGTGTCTACTCCGGCATAGCGGTTATATTTTCTCAGCTTGAGGTTGACAACTTCAATGCCATTTAAGCCTCTTATTAATCTAATGAAACCTCCCGGCACGAATCAGGTGCTTCAGGGAATTTTGAAAATTCCAATTTTTTGAAGTCCATGAAGTTCATTCCATTCTTGCATATGTAGTCCATATGAATGGATTCAAGTACTCGTAACACTCGTCACAATTACCTATATCATGCCTTCTCTGCTACCACCCTTAAATATTATCCTACTTGGAGTTTGGTCACTACTTTTAGGCAGTCACGCATTTTTAAAATGCCTTCCATTGCTCATCCAATTTAAATGTAATGCATCGAAATATGAACATCTAAATTTCCATTATAGTCCCCCTCCAAACAATAAAAAACAATAGAGAGAGAGAGAGAGAGAGAGAGAGAGAGAGAGAGAGAGAGAGAGAGAGAGAGAGAGAGAGAGAGAGAGAGAGAGAGAGAGAGAGAGAGAGAGAGTGGAAGGGGGGGAGAGGAGGAGGAGAGGATTAGTTACCACAATTATGGTTTTTAATATGCGCCTTTATGGAACTCTAAAATGCCGTTAAATCATTTTAAAACAATTTCTAGATACCTAATGAGAGCTTTCTGATTGAGCGCTACACATGATTCAATATATTTCAGTCGCTTGGATAATATATGAGTGTTTCCATATAAAACAAAACTAACTGCCATCATAATTACAGTTTTACACTTCGGTACCCTCAAAGAATACTGACAAATCGTGATTATCTTATGCAAAAACATAGATCTGATCATTACACTAAATCTTAAGTTGTTACTATTGTGAGGTAATCAATCAATAATGGATCACTTTAGATTTTTAAAATTAAAAAATGCGAACATCACAATCCCTCGTCCTTGGAGAATTGTATTCCTAACACTTAAGATAAAAGCTTGGACGGACATTTATGTATGAATGCATGTTGATGAGTGTAAATATCTTAATAATGCATCTCTGCAATAAATGACCGATAATTTAACAACGTAAACATTAATCTAGCATACAAATTAAAATTAGGCATAAAACCTCACATTGGAATTGATGTCAAATTTAACCTCGCTTTGGAATATCATAAAATAACCCAGTACAATAAAATAAATATTACAACTTATAATACGTAGTAGAATAAGTATTGCAAATTAAACGTCGTAATAAAATTAATATCACAATCGTGGACAACACCTCGGTATCGTCGGATGTTGATATCATGGACAACACCTCGATATCGTCGGAGGTTCATATAATGGACAGCACCTCGGTATCGTCGGTGGTCATGCTATATTTAACATGCACGTCGAGTGAGAAAAATGCGCTACCAAAAGGTACAATCAGTCAACGTAAAATATGACCATCCCCAAATTCCAAATTCCATTTGCTAAAATATGTCTCTCCCAATATTCTATTGTAAAATGTGAAACCCGCCCCATACCCCGGCACCAACCTATAAGTACATACCCAAATGCTCTCCTATATGATGTAAGAAATGCATTTCTAGATCTGTAGATCTACTCCAGAAATTACAGACAGTAGTACCATGTAAGCTGATACGATAATGGCATCTGAATGTAATCTTTCTCTGTTTTTACATCTCGGGACACTTAAGTCTCCTGGTGAATTGATATAAAGGAATAGAAATAGGCTTAGGATCAGGGGATTGAAAATGCCTTTTATTGGATTGACTTGTACATGTGTTAGGAATTTGAGAGCTTTTTCAACATTGGCTCGTTAGTTTTCAGCTGTTTGAGAACACCAAATTGTACCATGACAGGTGGGCAAATCAAACATTAATGCCACCATTTGTTGAAGAAAGTGGATGAAATTAACCGAATATTATTGTTGCGATAAGGGTGCTTTACATGACTGTACTCTCAAATGATGACTAATATTTTAGGCTGTAGCAGACAAACAACATATTCATATATCTTGACTTGATTTGAAAACTTGGATTATTTAGATGGGACAAGAAGGGATCTTCTCTTATAATAAAAGTATTAAAATTTCAAAAATATTGATATCCTTCTAATGAATGCACTAAACCTTCGATACTGAAAGTGGAAAAACTGTTTCCATTTTGAACTGCTTGTTTCAACGCTATCGTCCATATGTCACTTTTGTTAACGATTTCAATACTCTATGTAATTGGACAATGAATCTTAGCATTGTTACTGTTGATATGAAAAGCTGAAGCCTGCTTATATACTAAAACGTACCAACTCAAATACCGAGAAAAAGGAAGCTACTTACACCCAGATAAGATCAATCCTGGTTCGTCGAAAACACTATGCATATATGGTCGACCTGTGTCACATTCGGTGATTTAAAACTGTTTCACAAAGCGTCTGCATATGCGGAATAACTATGTGTGAATAAACCTGGATTGTACTCAACGATCTAGTCAGCAGAGAGATTCTCGTCAAACTGACTTTAAAGTGAGTTGCTAGTTTTGCAACTACATTCGCTCTCCAAACAAGGCAGACTTTATCAGATTATGCACTTGTACATGTTCAATTGATTGCTTGTTAGATTGGAGCATTCAAAATCCAGATTTCTTGTTATATCGTTCCTGCGACAGAACTAGTCATCTCAAGGCCACTATATCCAAATACTTCATAGCGGATTTATATTTTAAAACTTATACAGTGCACAGTATTTAACATAACACACCAATTCAAGTGAATTTGGATTTATATAAAGTGTTCAATTTCTTAAATGTTATTACAGCGTATACAGCTTATTAAACCGTTAGCTAATGCTATTCGATTATTCATCACTATTTCATTCCAGAGACGCATAAATACTTAGAAGTACTATAACGAAATAATATAATGTAAAATCACGATACGCACAACGTATAATAATACACGTATGTTTGAATTGCTGACGATAGAGCATCATTAGAACATGGATGTGTACACAGACTTTAATATGATTATAATGAAAGTGTGCTCAATATTTCAGTGTGATACATAATATGGTTTTTTCTTTGTCACTGTAACTCATTTATTTGATGTATCATCTATGTTTCCTAAACTGATATCCTAAAATATAATATTACATTGATTAAGTACCGCTATATTTCATGGCGTTATTTTATATCATATTCATATTTCTCAATGCTAGCTGTAAACGATGCAAGACACAATTCAACAGTTTTCAGTAGTTGCAATGAATAAATGTCTTATTCGATTTAAAACGATAATAAATCACCAAAATCAAACAGTTAAAGACAATGCCTCTTTTAGTGCTATTTTCAACCAAACATAAAGAAATAGCGCTTGTAGTTTTCTCTTGGAAATATATACGTATGCGTTTTAACAGATTATAGATGCCAAATATCACATATTCGAAAATCAGTTGGATAAACAAAAACAGTAGCATAGCAACAATTCTCTTGTTTTCGAGAGCTGACAATAAGACCAGGATTTCTACACCATTCCATGACTAATTTAACTTTAATAATACCCATTGGATCTAATACTTAGATTGACAGAACTGGAGACTCACTTAAGGAGGTCCAGTCTTCTCGAAATATTTGGTGACGATATATCAGTCATATTGTCGATTATCTACAGTTACCACTTTCAATTTTAATATTTCATGAAAAATACTTTTGTTTGATTTTGTTTCCTTTAACATGTTCAAGTAGCATTTAGACATTGCAATTTGTGGGCATTTGTAATATTTGCACTTGGAATGAATGAGGACATAAAGTTAATAACATAAATAGAAAATTAATATGCAATCAAATTATTAGTAGCTATGGCTACCACTTACAGTTTGACATAAACAGTTAATTCACCAGTTTTACACGGTTATGTTGTAAAGTGGAGACTTGTGACTCTTTCGACGTCAGTAACTCACAATCTCCAACTTCAATTATATGTCTGTCCTGCAATATTTAGATGGAATAATATAGGCAGGTGGGAAAATTCACCTACAGGTTGAAATCTACCAATCAATCAATCAATCAATCAATTAATCAATCAGTGAATCAATCAATCAATCAATCAATCAATCAATCAATCAAGAGACTACTTATTAGTTATTTGTACTGGCAACTGTAACCTTCACATCGTCAATGTACACTAGACTATGAGATTGTGTACTGCAAAAAGTTTGACTTCAAAACAGTCATCGTCACATTCTCCTACTCTCTAGAAGTTAGACGTAATACAATTATGATATAAAATGAATATTTGGAATTAAAAAGAAACTTTGTATGATGTCTGAACTTTGTATTCCTTCCAGTAAACTATGATTTTGAACACTCTACTAAGTATGGTGCAAAACTAAATTAATACAGAAAATGTATCTCTGCTGTGTTGCTTTTGGCATGACTAACTGCATGGATGGGGACAATATCATTCTCAACGCAAAATACTACTACTTCAACGGTAATATCACAAGTATTCAATCTTTATGATTACTTTTGAATGAATGTGACCATATAGGCAGGTTGTTCAAACGTAACATTATATCGAGAGTATCTGACAAAATCAAAATATATGTACATGTTGACAAGTTGCTATGGCATCATTGTACAACGTGTTTCGTCAAGGGATTGTGTGTAACTCGAATACAGTCTCGTCCATTTCCTGAGGGAGATGTCCACAGGAAACAGACTATAATGGGGATGATCAACATACCCAAGGGAATGTAGTGTATGATTGTGTCGGATAAGATCAGTCAATATTGTGTAGTAAACCACATACATTTTATGAATAGTTCACCTCGCTAACAGAACACAAACAACAGAGTTATCAATAACACTTTCTACCGATTTTGCTTAGGGTCCTTTTGGGCAAAGTAGAAGCCAGTGTCTTCACGCAACATATCTTTCTTTATCTCTAATCTAACGTTATAGCTGGTGACACCGTTCTATATGCAGGTACATAATGGATAAAAACATTTTGGCGAATGTGCATATATCTTCACCAATCCTCATCTACTTAGCAAGCCGGAACCCTAGCTAGATGTAGTTTGAAGTTCACCTTGTAATCACATCCCATTGTACAGTTACCCCCGACATATTCCCCCAAATCCAAACCCTTCCCCTATCCGTCGGTTGTGAATGCAACATACCTGGCTATTGTTACAGCTCGTGTGATGTCTGATCGTGACTGAAGGTATCGAACGAAATTGGCATTCTGGCTCCTACCACATGTTCCAGTCGGGACTGTTTGCAATTGGTGATGGTGGCGTCTACAAAGTTCCGAGACATGCAAGATAATTCTTTCTATTCCTGCTAAACGTGTGATTCTGTCCTTAACATGTCTGCAGGGAGACATTCGTCACTTTGAAGCTCGACATTTTGCTGCTGACGTGTCGGATATAAGCTACCTTATAATACATTGATGCTAAGGAGCACCTAAGGTATGCATCTATGTAAGTGTGACACGGCTTATTTCAACTTCCAATCCTTTTTACGTGGAGGGATGATTCACAATGTCCAGAACATTTCACGTTTGAACAGACGTTAGTTACCTCTGCCCCCTGATGATCAATATGAAATGATGCTGCCATTCATAGAATCTGGATTAAATGATTAACAATACGAACCTTTTCATACTGAACATCAATTGTCCGGATCCAGTGGAATAATCCGTTGCTATACCATGCCAAAAAATATGTTTCATATGTAATCGTGATATAGGATTATTGGAAAAACAACTCAGTATCATACGGCATACGAAGCCTTTCAGTGACATTTTAGAGCAAATATTCTTGCCTGATGAGATCTCGTTTGTCTATACGACACAGCTAAATGTCTCTGATATGTGCACAAATCTAGCATGTACAAATATACTCTGACAACCTATACCATTGCAATAACAAGAAAATACACAACGTCAACGAATATAATAATACACATTTTAATATATTAACAAGCCTTATAGTAGAAGACGCAACCCTCAAATACTTCACTTCTATGTGACTGAATATATGGTGACATGATTTAAAAGAAATAAGTGGCAACAAAAGTGTCTGTATTATGCAGGCAATGGTCGGGTTTTGATTATTGATCTTGGCGTGAAGGTCAAAGTCTCAAAGAATGTTTACACGTAATGGGGATAGACATTTTTATGGCGTCTCCATGTATTAGAGTTTTAGAGTTTTTCAGTAAATCGTGATTGTTCACTACAAATGTGGCCATCATTCAAAACCTAGTTTGTAGTGTTGCTACGACACTAAGTAGTCTAGATATGTATCACATAACAGCCATGCTTTCTTTAGCAAACAAAATACAAAATTAATTGAAATGTTGATATCATTGATATCAATTTGGGAAACCTAATGCTCTGGAACTCATCAAAATGGCAGGCCATGTGTTGTAACATTTCATAAAACATACAGTCATGCCTGAAATCACATTTGTATTCATAAAAGTCATGTTTTTTTTTGGTTAATTTACACATTTGTATTCGTGAAATCGCCATTTTCAATGTCATCGTCAGCGTCTATTCATGTTTGTCAAAAATATATTGGTATCTGTTAAATTTATATATTGTGATTTTTAATAGCATTATTCAAGAATCCTTTTTATATTCGTAAATCCTCTTTGCAGTCATCAACTTATTTTTATATTGGATAACTTTAATGAATATATACATTTAGGACAGGCTGATACGCGATGACGTCATTGACGAATAGTAACATGAAATTTACGAACACAGTCACTTATTTTTAGCATAAAAATAACGATTTTACGAAAATAAAAATGTGTAAATTATCCAAATAGAACACGAAGTTTATGAATACAAATGTGATGCATGAAAATTAAATTTTGTTTATTGAATATTGCAGCACATGGCCAGCCCTATTAATGCATCTCAGAGCATTATATTAACAGTTTGATATCTATGATATTAAATCTTCAATTAATTAGCCCTAACGGGCACTGCCCGGAGGGGGCTATTACATTGGGTTCTGTCCATCTGTGCGTGCGTGCGTGCCCTATAATATCTCAGGCATGCACATAGCGAGTCCAACCAAACTAGGCACAAACGTAACATACTATGAGACATATGCACACCACTTTGTTTTGCGACTAACTCAAATATGGCTGAATGGCGGCCATCTTTGTTGCATGTGCATTCATCCTCATATCTCAGGCATGCACCAACTGATTTCAACCAAACATAGCACAAAGGTATAATGCTATGTGAGTCATGTGCACATCACTTTGTATTGAGCCAAATCAAATATTGCTGAATGGCGACCATATTTGTTGTTAAATTTCACAATATGAATCATAACTTTGTAGGTATAAATAGTGGCTCCATTCACCCATATTATCAAATATGAGCTTTCTCTTAAGACATTGACCTTTGACCTTGAAAGTCTAGATACACTCTGTTATTTTCATAGCTTTTTTAATAAAACATTTCAAGCGATCATATTCCAATCATCACTTGGTTTTGACTATGTGGAGCATATGTGCATGCCCCTTAATTCCGTCCCTTCACCTGTATAGATAAATGGCGGCATTATTGTTTCATTTTATCGTATTTGATAACGTTTCATTTTATCATATCTGATATTGTTTCATTTTATCATAGCTAATATTGTTTCAATCTAATTGTCGTCGATTTAAATTCAGTAATTCATTGACAAGAGTACAACGCGTGAAGCAAATCTTGGCCATGGACTTTAGCCATTCGGTAACATGTGCTACGAGGAACAGAGTTACGATTTGACAATTACCGTAATAAAGTACCTAGAAAGACTATAGAGGACCGATAGTTCATGAAAAACTACTCCGTTTCAGTATACACTTGAATGTTAAAGGTAATTATAATGATAACCTATAGGCTAACCTTAACGTCATTGTAATCTACTCGTCGTAGTAATAAACGTTACTGGACAAACATGAGTATTGTATGCAGGCTTCAAACGATCATGTCCAATACCTACAACTGACCATCGTTCGGGTACAACAATGATGTTACTAAAATGCCCTGTCAAATAAAGTGCTAGATATTTGACGTTTTAGGATTAACCCTTCAATGAGCTACAAGCTAACACCATATGTGGTATTATATAGAGAAGAAAAGAACAATATTGTAGTTAGCACGTACTTTATGACGTTTCCTTATTTGAAATAAATATCAAAGTATCACACTTGATTTTACAGTGGATTTCCATGGAGTGAGCCGTAGTCATCCAATGAGATATCAAGTTTAGTGAGACTTTCTACAATATTTTGTGTTAAGATAAACACAATACAGATAGCAGAGATTGACCCCTCACTGTGAATGTGTTTAATTTTCTGGTCTGTGTGATCACTGTACATCACTGAACACTACATCAATGCTTGTGTCTAGGATGTAACCCTCTCTCCTGTTTCAATGTTTTAGTTTTACACTTTCACAGTTATAACTTGGCTGATTAGTCAGTACACGTTCCAATGAATTGGTAGTAGCTCTATACAGTTCATAGACAGGGTGTAGAGAGAGAGAGACTAGCGGAGACTGTCATACAACATCAACAATGAACAATTTTACCAAGTCTACAATGTGTCTGTTGTTGTTGTTGTAGTAGTAGTAGTAGTAGTAGTAGTAGTAGTAGTAGTAGTAGTAGTAGTAGTAGTAGTAGTAGTAGTGGTGGTGGTGGTGGTGGTGGTAGTAGTAGTAGTATGGTAGTAGTGGTGGTGGTAGTAGTAGTAGTAGTAGTAGTGGTGGTGGTGGTGGTGGTGGTAGTAGTAGTATGGTAGTAGTGGTGGTGGTGGTAGTAGTAGTAGTAGTAGTAGTAGTAGTAGTAGTAGTAGTAGTAGTAGTAGTTGTTGTTGTTGTTGTTGTTGTTGTTGTTGTAGTAGTAGTAGTAGTAGTGTGCAGGCTGCTACTGTTTACATCATTATCAAAATAATGAGCCCACACAGTGTAAGTGATGTTTGTGTGTTATCTTTATGGTGTCTATCTCAACATGAAACCTTGTGATCAGGCTCACTGATCTTGATAGTTCATTTAATAGCTTTGACTCGGTCTGGGTAAAGCACATGTAATATAAACAACAAACTATTGTCCCTCCCTATGATATAAACAACAAACTATTGTCCCTCCCTATTTGAATTTTAGCTCTTTCCGAAACGCACAAATCCTAGATATTATTGATATAACTTTCCTTTGTTACAATATTACATTTGCTGTTCTCTAAGACATATTTGACGTTGCATATTAGTACTCACATTGCTGCACCTTCGTCTTGGTATATACTACGAACCTCATCTCTGCAATAGTTTTGGTCAAAGTGCGTGTTTACAGTCGCTCATAAACAGAACATATCACTGGCTTTAGTCTCTCTTTATAGTATACGGCCTTGCACAGATATTAGCAATATGGTTATCAATCACATTAAATGTCGTTGAAATCCTAGCATGGCAAGCTATTAATCATGTGATTAAACATTTTGCACTTATTTTATTGAAACAATTTAAGCATGTACACAATTTCAATGACCCCCTGGATAGTATGTCATTAAGTTGTATGCTTTCTGGGTGGCTGTTATAGTAAAAGTGAATCGGACGAAACAAACCTGTACAAATCGTCACTAGATTGACACGCATGCGCGCAACAGAGAACATTTATTCAACACAGTTTTTAATTCCCTTAATACCGTGTTATTCAGAATATTGTAACTTTTAATGAATAAGAGATTATCCTGCTGCTTGGCAACGTCAATTGGGCATAGTTTTTGAAAAGACAAGGTTGACTCACATGGAGACTTCAAGTCGGA
Organism: Glandiceps talaboti; assembly: GCF_964340395.1. NCBI lineage: Eukaryota > Metazoa > Hemichordata > Enteropneusta > Spengelidae > Glandiceps > Glandiceps talaboti. The sequence goes on along the minus strand of NC_135570.1, from coordinate 1,388,769 downwards.
TACTTTCCATTGGCGTCACTGATGGGTGTGTATTGATATATTTGACAATATATCGAACAAAGTATGGAATAACATAAATTCTGTAATCAATGCTCTACAATGGTATACACCTTCAAATCCCAAAGACGTATTAAAATCTTTTAAAAGCTTGTGAATCGACAGGTTTATATGTATACTATATAATATTCTTCTAATCCAGGAGCAATTGGACAGACAGTACCAGATGATTATTTCCTGTTTCAGTAATTCTCAATATGCAAATACAAAGTTCTTTTGATGTAACAATATTACTTTCCGTTTTATTCAATGAAATTACGCAGTTCTTGTATTCATGTATTCGTTATAACGTTATAGATATTCATTTCAATTGTCTATTTCTAGGTTATTGCATGCTTTTCTTATTTTCCTTAAAAAATTCTTAGAGTCGTTCTATTTGTAAAACTATTGGCTGAATGACATTAACTGTGCTATAGTGATGTGCCATTGATATATCTAACTACACATCCAATATCAACATTTATGACGAACTTCGGGCAAGATCAATAGTTCAATGTACGATAAAAAACTAAATCCTTTTACTTTGGGGGCAGGGGACTGAGCCATTTTAGTTCTCATCTTACAAAATCGATTTTATTTTTAATGGATGTTTTGTACCCCTAAGGATGTTTAATCAACAAAATTTCATAGTCATTTTTAATTGATGATGATGATGATGATGATGATGATGATGATGGTGAAGATGATGATAGTGGTGATGGTGATGGTGGTAGTAATAGCAGTGGCAGTAGTAGTGGTGGTGGTGGTGGTGGTGGTAGTGGTGATGGTGGTTCGGGTTGTGGTAGTGATGGTGGTGGTGGTGGTGGTGGTGATATTGGTAATGGTGGTAGTGGTGGTGGTGGTGGTGGGTGGTGGTGATATTGGTAATGGTGGTAGTGGTGGTGGTGGTGGTGGTGGTGGTGGTGGTGGTGATGATGGTATTGGGGTAGTGGTGGTGGTGATATTGGTAATGGTGGTAGTGGTGGTGGTGGTGGTGGTGGTGGTGGTGGTGGTGGTGGTGGTGGTAGTGATGGTGGTGGTGGTGGTGGTGGTGGTGGTGGTGACGGTGACGACATGTTAGGACAATGCTTTGGTTTGACACGTTGGCAGGATATTTAATTACATATGAAATCACTTTGTCAGACAGCCGTACGATCGTCACCTTGAACATGAAACAAACATTATTTGTCCGCCTGTCAGAACTCTCTGGGTTTCTCCATAGCTGTTTTTTTCCGCCTGTTACTCTTACAAACTTATAAATGCCAATAATTCAATCCTAGGCTCTCACTTTAGTATTATCTTGTCAGTGGAACCAAATGGATTAGATAGGATTTCTTAATTTTTTTTCCGACAAAACCTTTTATAGCGCTATCAGCAGCTACGTCCATGCCTAAACTTTAATCCTTATCCAACATGGACGCTTAAAAACTAGCCACCATATTACAGCCATGATTGTGTGTGTGTGTGTGTGTGTGTGTCTGTGTGTCTGTGTGTGTGTCTGTGTGTGTGTGGGGGGTGGGGGGTGGGGGTGTATGTGTGTGTGTGTGTACGTGTTGGGGTGTGGGTATGTAAACACAACTTCGAACTCTTGTACATCCACTGTAAACAGTGCCATTTGTACGATGAACACCACTAGTACTGTATCAGTGACTGTACTGAAACAGATATCTGATACAAGATGAACACAATATATTACCCTCAACACTGACTGTCTGTTGTATGGGGGTTATTGTAATGAGCACCCAACACACCAGTACAGATAATCCCGAAGGAAAGTCTCACAACGGAAAGAGGAGCATTACAAATTTACCAAACTATCTATAAGTTGTTGCCATTTAAAGTTATCTTTTAGCAGACTAACATAGTATCTGCTTCCTGCCTAACTTCGTTATCCCCCAAACAAGCTTTTAAAACTACACAGTCCTTTAATCTGCCAGTTGCTATCACCTGTGCTATCATTGTCTTTGATAGTATCATCCACTTTTCACTACTGTAAAAGAACATCCTTGATCGATAAAGTTCAGAGGAAATGGTCCATGCCCAAGGCAGAGTTAACTACCATCCCAAAGGAAGAGGTGACTCAAATTGAATTTAGTTGTATACTGAAATGATAAGGAGATAATGGTTTCGTCGTGACCATTAAATAAGGACGAATCAAATTATTTTTTGTAGTAGGAATGTTCTATTTTTACATCCAAGCTAGTAAAACTATTGACAGATTTTAGTTGTAGTTAATCAAGCTTACATGTTTGGCGCCATCTTTGATAATGTTTAGCTTATTTAAAAGAACAACCATCCTAGGGAAATAAGTAAACAACTTCAATGGAAATCAATTTGTGTTAGCTAGTTCGAATTCTAGATTATGAGTTCCTGCGATGTGACATCGATAGTTAAAATCATGAACTATATGTTGACTATAAATGCCGGAAGCGTAGTAGTAGTATGCTTATTAGAGTGACATGTAATCACATAATATAATAGTAACAATACAAGTCGAAACAATGAATTACCCAGCCCAACGGGCTTACAAGTCACTACAATCAGTGTACAACATATACAGGTAACACTGTTGAAAGAAAAAAGCAGACTACATCCAAAAACTTTCGCAATGTAACATAATACGCTAGGTTTGTACATACAATATATCACGCCTTCTGTTGAAGGCCCTTGAACAAATTTTGAAACGAGTCTTGGATGTTATTCAAAATAATATGACGAATATCATTGTAAAGTGGACAATGGAAAATAAAATGAGATTAGCCCTCAATCTCGTTTAAGTCGCACAATCTACATGTACGAGTGTTTAGCGCTTCACCTCTCAAGCGACCCGTTTCTATTCTTAATGGTAAAATTCCTAATCGAAACTGGGCGAGAAGGGACCTTTCGGACCTTGATAGGTCCAGATTTAGATATCCTTCCACACAATACGTAGTCTTAAACGTGCAATAAGTACGGAGTTTAGGCTTGTTTAAAACATTGTTATGCCAACCTTCAGTGTAGATTTTCTGTTTTCTGTGTCTGGCTATAGCAATATCACAAGGGGTCACATCATCAATATTTAAACTCTCAAAAATGTTGTATATCTCTGCTGACCAGTTACCTGCACTCAGCAAACAAATATTTTCTTTGTTAGTCTATCGTCTTCTAGATTATGTAATCTGTTCTAGTATCGTAACATATTACACCACTTACGAGTACTACACATGTCTCAACCCGTATCACCAAGTACCGCAAGTTTGGGGGCAAATTTATGGATGTTGTAAAGTTATCAAAACCCCAAATGGCAGAACAATAATCTAGAATGGGAACAACTGATGCATCAAAAAGCTTTGTGAAAGTATTAAAACCCATATTTTTAAAGATATATAAACTTAGAACAAATTAAACCCAAAGCCCTACCAGCTGAATCTGCTAACATACTCGCAGTTACTGTAAAATCTAAGTGTTCATCTAGTACGATACCAAGATATTTATACCTACTGGCATAACTAATCACATCTGTACCAATGTGGAAATTAACATTACTGCGCTCAACACCTGTCTGTTTTTCGGAAATGCACGACTTTGGATTTTGTAATATTTGCCATAAGACGCCATTTCTTACACCAGTTATGAAAACAATCCAACATCTTTTGCATAATTACGATAACAACTCTAACTTCTGAATCGAAAAACTAATTTCTTACACCAGTTATGAAAACAATCCAACATCTTTTGCATAATTACGATAACAACTCTAACTTCTGAATCGAAAAACTAACAAATGTAAGTTAACTATTTAACAGTGAAAAGTAATGTGCAGCCTTTAAAAAAGTTGTGGGGATATATCTTTCTAAAGAAGTTTCAATCAGGTTCCCTTCTTTGCATGATGTAAATGATGTAACTCGTTTTGTATTTAACTACCGGGTTATAATTTGAGAACGTTCGGATGTAGCCTACTTATAGCCACCCTGGAAATAAATATTACATTCGTTTAAATCCCGTATTGCTCGACTTTATCCTTGATTTGTTAATATGAATGAAAAAATGTACACTTTGATGATTTAAAACATAGCCAATACCTGTACATATTGATGTAATTGGAACTATATTCGATATTATCGTAATGTCATTAAAACATGATGAAACTTAAACTCTTTTTGATTACGAAATACGTAATACGATATCCCTGATATCAAATCCAGAAAAATTGCGGTGTCTTTTGGTGTTTAATGTATCTACAATTTACATAATCGAACGATTATTTGTATTTTTCTTATGGAAATCAACACATTAACGTTCTTAGACCGAGTATTTATTGGGTCAATACGTGAAATGGCACTGTACGAGAGACGATAAATATTCTAGTTAATTGATGATATACGAAATTGCTCGTATTGTGGAGAATGGGTATACATTTTGTTTTATATATAAATCAACTCTACCAAGATTTGTTACTTGAAAAAATAATGTGTCACAACATAGACTCAATCAATGTTTGCAACTTAATAATAGCAACAAGAAAACTATGAAAATGTGTAAAATATGTGTTATTGAATGAATGAATGAATGAATGAATGAATGAATGAATGAATGAATGAATGAATGAATGAATGAATAGTCTATACATCAATCTCTTACAATATCACCATACATAATAAAGATTTTACGTCTCGTTGCGAATTGCAGATATCGCGAGATATGCAAATGTGCCTAGCAACAACAGTTGTCAAACATGTCATCATGGTCAAGCTTTCGCCGTGGCCATGTGCGATAACATTGAGAACAATAGTGTTGCTAAGTGTTTGACACTTTCAGCTTGATCACCCTCACCTGGGTCAAACTTGGGGGTTTTTTTTACTGGTAGATATCAGTCCTACCAATTCATTTCATGAAGCCCAGCGATGACAACAGTTTCCGCTTAATTTAATACATTAGATATTCCTTACTGACCAGGTTTCAAAAAGTGTAATGATACATCTGATTACCAAATAGAACGACACGTGAAGAGATATGTTTCAATTCTTGCTTTTAAATTATACCTTTTTTCATTTGAGACTACACAGATTATTTTATACATATTTCTATTGATACTGGCATTTCCATTAAATTAGTGTGTTTTAAGTTATCCTAAGCTAACTTATGACTGAAACACATTAGAGCATAGATATAAGAAACATGTAATGTAGTTAGATCTTTTTTGTCAGTATATATATCACTTGTGTCATATTATGGAAATGAAATCAAACGTGCCATATGGGGATCATTATTACAATGTGCAATCGACATTTGAAATTTTATTACAAATGTTTGCTTATTTCAAATGGCGACAATTATTACAAATGTCGGCTGTACATAGCACTACCAGGTGTAATACTGATATACTGACAAAAAAGATCTAACTACATTACACGTTAATCAGAGACATGAAAATAACAGCTCGTAAGTTACAGGCACATAACTATGTCAACTATGTGTCAATTGTACGCTTTCACGCCACGGCAGTCTTGGTTTTTAGGTACATGATTTTAATTTCGTCACGGTAGAGTGTTAGTAAAAATATATTATCTAGTGTTTTTTCTAAATTCTTTCAGACAGTCTATTTTATAAATGTACTTGACTTTTGAAAAAAATAACATTTATCATGTTTAAGCTTACTTCCCCAAATGCTGAGCTTATTACCACACAGAAAACAAAAACCAAAGAGGAGAGACCTCGCCAAGGGCTAACACTCAATGGATGATACTCGTGATGACATGCCTTCACTTAAATTTTTGCTAAAATCCAGAACTAGATGTTCACCACAATCTGATCAAGTTGTCATTTTATCAAAACAATCTTTCAACAAAGATTCGTGCATAAAATCTATCCTTTCTATTCCATATCGTCCCAACAACAGAGTCAGTCAGTCAGTCAGTCAGTCAGTCAGCCAGTCATTCAGCCGTTCATTCATTCAGTCAGTCAGTCAGTCAGTCAGTCAGTCAGTCAGCCATTCATTCAGTCAGTCAGTCAGTCAGTCAGTCAGTCAGTCAGTCAGTCAGTCAGTCAGTCAGTCAGTCAGTCAGTCAGACAGACAGACAGACAGACAGACAGACAGACAGACAGACAGACAGACAGACAGACAGGCAGGCAGGCAGACAGACAGACAGACAGACAGACAGACATACAGACAGACAGACAGACAAGGATGTAGGTAATATAAGCACGTAGTGGTAAGGGATTCAAGAATCTTTCTTTTTATGTACACGTGTACTTTGATTTCTATGTTTAAACATTTATAGAGTTGTTGTAATGTCGTTAAAGTTTGAAAGTACACAAGGTACTCAGTAGATGTGTAACTCTTACAATACAAGTAAACACTCTCATAATGACTAATGGTAGTGTGCAGACTTTCCTCTATACTCATCAAAATCGTAGTGAAGATTACAAGATCATTTCATGCTGAATGTTCTCTCTTAGTTTTAGTGTCAAATGCCGTTTGTTGGATTTGTGATGTATACTTGCTTTACCACGTACGAGTTATGGTAGCATCACTATATTCTCCACCTTACATACAACTCTGTTACTTACATGTACTTGATATATGCCTTGATTGATAAATATAATTATGTAAATAACTTAATGACATAAAAAAGTACTTCGGCAAAGTTTAAAGAACTCATTTATATATAATTTTAATATGTAAAATTGTATAAAATAATGAGCAAGCGTATCAAGTTCCTTTTAACGAAATGGACATCTATACACAGTCAATCAGGCACACACACATACATACATACATACATACATACATACATACATACATACATACATACATACATACATACATACATACATATACACACACACACATACATACATACATACATACATACATACATACATACATACATACATACATACATACATACACATACCCAGCCATACATATTTACTACATACATACATACATACATATATGCATGTCTTCTCTCTCACAGACAGACAGACAGACAGACAGACAGACAGACAGACAGACACGTTCACTTATACACCCACACACCACATCATAGTTGCCATACAATAGCTGTTCAACTAATATGTTGTTAATGAAGACATGTCAAATAAAATACTGTGCAATTATATAGTATAGCATGATGACAAGGCGTAACACATTATACCCCATTGAGCAGTAGGCAGCTATAGTATTTGGATATATATTTTACCATCCAGACCAGAACAACCCTGTTGATAGTATATATTCCCATTATACATACAGTGCAATGACGTACGACAGATCTGGATTTAACGTGAGATAAAGATGTAACTGCGTTTTTATGGTGATTATTCCCTTGTTCAAATACATTTGACATATATTGCTATCTGTGTGTACATCAATGGTACATGTATATGGTATGATGTGTTGTGTTGTGTTGTGTTCTAACATAAAGTCTACAACACCGTTCAAATATTTCAATTCTTACATTAGTGTAGTAAATGACACAGACTTCTCTCGGAATAAAAGTGCTCATGAAAAGAAAAATCGGGTTGAAATTATTCAGGCTTAATTCTAAGGCACGCTTAAAGAGTTTGCCTTGAAGCCATAGCTATCTGAAGAATAGACAGACTTTGGTTACTTAAATTAGATTACGTGAGACATTGAAATATACATTTGTAGAATAATGGTTATTAAGTGAAGTCTGTGATGGATAGAAATGGGGTATGGCTAGGACTCTTTTTTGTATTGTATACCTTATTAGCTATACGTTGATCGAAGTGATCCAAACAGGCGCGTGAGTGACTAAATATGAAAACATGAATGCCCCCTGTCCAAATTCCATTTAAAACAGGAAGCCACTAGGAAATTGTTCTGACCTTACCTTAGTGGTGGGGTTGATTTCAGCTTTCAAACCATACTGTAGTTCAGTCTATCTTTAGGCACCTTTTTCTAAACGTTGGATTTAACCAAAATAATACAAGTACCGACTGTTCGATAATACCATTCAGCCGAGCGAATACAAAACAATGCCGCTCGTGGAAAAAAAACAGTGAAAGACTTTACCCGGTGAAAACACTGCCTGCTGTTACATCTTGCAAAGGAACTGCTTTGTAGATTACTCACTTTCCGATTTTCAAAACCTCTGTGTATGCCGATTTATGGTCGACTTATTTTTTATTGTAGAGGGCGCTTCCTTCAAAACAGCAATCAATCATAAAATATAGATGTCGACATTGGATTGATTTATAGGTACGGACTATATATAGTGTGTCGTGCTGATACCTTTAGCCGAAGATATTTACAACGCTAATATGTATACTATACAGTTACTTTCCATAATTCATTGAATTTCACTGTTATTATATATTCAAATATCCATATGTAGATAGTGACAACTCTAATTTTTCCACATCACAAACGAATACAAATTTTGACGTGCAAATTAAATTCATTCCGGTTTCAAATTATACAGTAAAGGGTTCTCTACAGAATGTAATTGATGTTGTCAAAGCGACTCGTACTTGTTACTTATCCGCAAGACTAGTAGCTGATTGATTCGCCTAATTGAAGGCAATGAATGTCTAAGCTGTTGAACACTGTATCAACATTTAATGTATGACTCCTTGCCATTTCTTGGAATGAGTGTGATAATGATGTCAAAGGAAAGGACCAACTCCAGACAACCTACGTAAATCAGTATACAAGACATTTTGTCTTGATTGAACGATGACCTATATATTGAAGAACGAACTGTCATTAGTGACTATTCCTCAGTCTAACATATTCAAGCACTCAATAGCTGATTTTGAACCTTTGTAAAACGTACACTGTAACACACCTTTACAGGACCGCTTAATGATTAGCTGTTGATGGTACTATAAAGAGTATTTGTGTCCTTGTATAAGCAGTCATGAACAAATAGCGGACCATTTAATTGTTTCATACACACAAGTTCTTTTCTTCCACTTTTGATTGAGAAATAGATATGTTTCGAACAGATCACTTGTCCTTCTTTAGTGTCTAACTGGACATGACAGAATGCATATGGTCCAAATTTGCTGGAGATGTTGAGTAACCAGAGGTGTGAAAACTTTAGCTAAAGGTTACGTTTTATTGTTTGTCCGGATCCACGTAAAGTATCATGTGGAAAGCTAATATGGGCAACCGTACATAATCATACTTCAACAAGTGCAATATCGTGAAAAGGTCAAACTAAGATTAAAATGATGAAATTCATTCGAACTTCAGCTATTAATCCAAGTTCCAGGGTATACATATGTATTGTATTTTATGGTTTCAGGCTTACCACACTCCCCCACCCCGCGTGCACACACACACACACACACGCACGCACGCACGCACGCACGCTCTCTCTCTCTCTCTCTCTCTCTCTCTCTCTCTCTCTCTCTCTCTCTCTCTCTCTCTCTCTCTCTCTCTCTCTCTCTCTCTCTCTCTCTCTCTCTCTCTCTCTCTCTCTCTCTCTCTCTCTCTCTCACTCACACGCGAGTGCGCCCAAAGCATCGGGAGATGACAACACAAGTAGAAACACAGTTGGGTAGTTCAAGCATTCGCTAAAGAAAATCTGATAATGAAGAAATGTCACTAAATTGTGTGTTTCCATGGGGTGAACTGAAATCGATAGATCAATGACAACGTAGCAAATAAATATGAATTAACCTTGAGCAAGCCACTATAAAGACGACATCTACATAGAAGCCAGAGATAAAGCGTTACAAATGTCTCAAACACATTCTACTTAATATGTATCACATGGAAACCATTGCATGATAAGACAGTGACATATCTTCTATCTTTTATATTGACACTACTCAGACTGGCTTTACTCAGTACGCCAAGTCGAGGGGAATACATGGGGAGACTGTCCAAAGCAATTACTGTACATTGAAATAAAGTGTAAGGAAAACTAAAATAAATATGACCGCTTTTAAAGTGGATTGATTCACACTGTGATCTCTTAACGCGGTTGCTTTTAACGGTTTGATATTTCTTATCGGTAGGAAGTACTTTCCAACATTAAAATGTCAATTCATATATTTTACAGGAAATATGACGTTTGAAAATGATTTTCAAACATGATAAGTAATAACATTTAAGCATTCAATAAATGTGTGCATCGCATCACCAGTTATTAAAATGACATGTTGAATTTGGGTATATTAATCAAAGTATACAAACTACGTTGATTGTGAAATGTTTTAAAGATGAGATTATTTATCTTAATTTAGAGTTTGCTCTAGAGTAATATTTTCATCACCCTTATATTATGTTACGGTACTCAACGACATTAGTTGTCCTACAATAACATTACGGTTCGCTAGTAAATTCCATAAGACTACAAAATCACTCAACCTCGATAGAAAAAAACACACAGAGTCGATGAAGTGTATTTAAGTGAATATTTCTCACTACACGTTTACTTTACGCCGGGCACACTCAGCCTGGTCAACTATGTGTAAATTGTGCGCTTTCACGCCACGGCAGTCTTGAATAAAATGATTGACCACTTAGGCCTAATAAAAAAATTGTATGGTTCCGGTTACGCTCAGTTTTAGAATAGGTGGGGTAGGAAGATTTTTTATTTTATTTTTGTTTCATGTGTTATTATTTAACATTATTTCCCCATCTAAGATATGATTATTAGGAACCATATTGATAGCTTTAGTTATATAATGTTAGACAGTAATATAGAGACAGCCAATTAAAGTGGGCAACTGATCTACTGTTTCGAATACTATCAATTCATGTAATAATAGTTTATAGAAGTATAATATTGGATAGGAACATATGTTGTTGGAATGTTAACTAACATTTCTAATCCATTTCCACCAAAATAAATAACACTTGAGAACATAACATTTTTCAATATACGGTGTTCATTACAATTGGCGCCGTCACTATTTGACCAACAAAAGTTAGAGCGCTAGGTGCTAGGATATAGTGTTTTATAGGGCCTATAAATTGCCCGGAATAATTCACCGCTGATAGACCTTATTATTTATGATTATTACTTTAGCTTTTGAGCACACAAACGCCTCGGTTTACTCTCGTAGCTATTTACAAATGAATACTATTTAAAATGCCTGTTTTATTACATAAATCGTCATGTTCACATGATTATTACAGTTGTGTACGAAACTTATATATAACTATACTATATAACTATATATAACTATACATAACTATATATAGCTATATAACTACACTATATAACTATACATAACTAAACTTTATAATGACAGGAATGATATGTTGGCAAAATAGACTGACTTTGACAATTAATAACGTAGTGAACCATCGAATTGAGTAGACGGAACAAGCATTGATAATTTATGCGTTAGCATGTGTTCAGCTGACAAATCATACAGTTGTCAAACTTTGAACTAGTTGGTTTTAACTGAAACTGTACAGATGATGTAAATGTGGACTACGCCATAGAAAAGAGCAAGAACAACATGCTAATCACCAACACCACCAACCCACCAACACCAACACCAACACCACCACCAGTACCGCATCACCATCACCACCACCCGTGACAACCAAGACCGCATCACCACCCATCATCCCCATCCACCACCATCACCACCACCACCACCACCACCACCACCATAACCTCCCCACCACTCTTCGTCTCTATGTATATCATAGAGTTGTTTAAGTTTAATATCCAATAAACAGTGATTTTTGTAACTACAAATATGACTCCCATCATGTCAATCTTAATCACTTAACAAAACAAATGTCGTGTGCATTCATATGGTTCGTATAAAGTATCACCTTAGTATCAGGTGTAAAAGACATCGACCATTTCATGTCAAAGATATGGCTGAGTACGGACAGAATAACTGTTACAGGGAACCCATTGTAATAGCCCCCCCCCCCCTCCCCTTCTCCCGCGTGAGCTCATTCATGTCGTTCATTGACCTGTTCGTTTGGTCGTTCATTTACAGCCCCTCGAACCAAGAAAACACGCCTGTAACATATGTATACTGCTAATGAAGCTTGTCCTACGCTATACCTTACAAAGTGTTCATAAATGTTCAATCCCAGTCACGACAAAACATACATATATTTGATTTCGTTGACTACTTGTTTTGTATATATCCTCATACGTATGAGTTATGATGCATTCCAATCTGACATATTGACATTCGACAGCAATTTACTTTACAACTGCGCATGTATGTAGCAGCTGTAGGGGTATGGCCTATTAGGTTCAGCGATTTACACTAAATCTAAATGTCATTTCACACATTAGAGCAAACACGGCGGATGTACAGCCAAAGAACTCCCACATAGAATAGTATAATATTATGCAATGTGAGAATGGTGAGACGTAACGTTTCGATAATTTATTTAATGGGCTGCTCCTTCCTTGTAAAGAATGTGTATCATTATAGCCTCAGACATTCTGTTTTACGAACTACGTCTGTCGTGAAATGAGCGTTAATCACTATTTTCCCATCAGATTATTATCATTCCCAAACTAGCAAGCCTTCAAACTCGTCTTTAATCACAGACAGTCTGTGCTTTAACTGAGTGATTTTTGATATTCTGAATTTGCGACTGTTAGTTTTTTACGTTGATTTAGAACGACAACACCTAGTGCTACACTTAATGGAGATGTGGTTGCGAAATTTGAAGTGTATTAGACAGCGGTCCACACTTTGTCTGCACATTAAATTGTGAAATATATCATTCATAGGATTGTAACACCTTGATTACGAAATGACAGGCCTAGGTTTGTGGTACAGGTATCGGACGATGTTGTTACATATCCATATAATCATGTTCAATTACACTTGTCATTCAAGATGGATTTACTACTTGAACTAAACCTCGGTGACAGATGTAAAGGTCAGATAAGTCTTTACCTTGAAAACTACATGAATGGACTAAAATTAACGATTCACACAGCAGTAGCGTATTTCTACTTGAATAGTTCTTGTAACAAACAAATTGTGTATTCACTTTCCTACTATTAAGCTTGAACAGTTACTCTATATTCAGGGTCAACAGAACGCCTTGCACATATATATATGAAATGCTTATTGCATTCGAGCTTCATTACCCAATTAAGGGTAACCCTAAACTTAATGTTCTCCTATGAATTAATCATTCTCAACACTTTAAACAATGTTGTATATTTAATCACCAGATTTGTGAGATGCAGGTCTGATTTAAGCTGATACTCAAAACACACTTTTTAAAGTGGATCAAGCTCACTTTATAAGCTTTTTCCTTCTTGAATACCTAAAAGAGGTGTTGATTTACGATGCATACATTCTTTATAAGCTTATTGCTTACTTGAATACCTAAAAAAGGCGTTGATTTACGATGCATACATCTATGGCATTACAATTTTGTGTTCTCGCATTCTTAGTACTGTTGATTGTATCGTAGGGAGTTCCTCTACATTTTTTATACGTATAAAAAATTACGTCATCGGATCGTTTGTAAGTTATATCCTAGTAGCATGTTTGAGTTCAGTCACTTGCAAGTGATAATTACATTAAGATTACAACGAATCATTGAAAATCCGGGGGAATAAAAGAAAAGTTCCATTGGTTTGACCTTCAAGCCGATCATCTTAAACGTATTCTAGAAGGACTTGAATGTAAAGCTGTAGAGAGTGTAATAAAATGTCCAAAAACTGTCAGAACATGTGAAGGAAAAAAGTACATTTTAACGCCTTACTGTTGATAAGGCATAGACGACATCAAGCTGACAAGGTCACTAATCAAGGTTGTGTGAGAGAATTACAAGTTGTTGTAGTTAAAGACTTGTTCAATGTTAGGTGCCAAGGACTTTTCCTCTTTAGCACTATAAGACTACTCACTTTACATACTGATACACTTGAAGGTCACTCATCGATGGAAACAAATACGGAATACGATTTACTTCTATCAAATAAGTATGCATATGATACAAAATGCCAAATATATTAAACTTGGAATGGTAATTTTTCTTACCTAATGTTACATCTTAAAGATATGGTTAAAGATGTTTAAATCATCATGTTCGACTCAAGTGCTGTATGCTTGTTCGTGTTAGCGCAATATATCTTCTGTTTATGAATTGTTATTCTTCAAAGTCTAATACATCATCGTAATTAGCCAGGTATATGAAAATATACAATATACTTCAATCGTTCAAAAACATAGTATTTGGCAATAGTAGAGTTTAAAACCATACTGGATAATAGTTTTTCCTTTTTGATAGTCCTCACGAACTTAATAATCTCAACTCTTTCGACTAGCTATATTGCCTAGTTCATTTGATAACGTCAAATGTTGAATGGAACGTGATAAAATAAGAAAATACAGGAAAGTCAGCAAGTTTTCATCATATTAAATTGTGCAATAAGAGATATTATCAAGATTAATTTTCAAAGACCGTGAATTCCACAAAGCTTAATACTACGTCATTACTAAGCAGACAGTCAAATCATGACATGGGTTATCACACCTATTTTGTTCTTAATCTTATAATCCTTTATTTGCATTATATCGTCTTTCTATGAAGGCAAGAATTTATCCGTATTTATCTCTCCGGAAATTACAAAGAAGTCTTATAATATGAAATCAGTAGAACAGAGGTGACTTCAGTGACTCAATGGATACATGCTGTGTATATTGAAGTGAATTTATTCAAGAATCCTATCCAGACTAATGTTCGCAACCAGAGTTTTTGGTATTAGAATTACGTGTTAATAAGTCTACTTGCTAATAAAGAGAGTGAGGTATAAATTTATCAAAAATAATATTTCGATTATTCGCAATCACTGGATTTTACTTTACAAGACTCTTTAGGTGAACGACATCATAACTGTGATTTTCCATTTTTAATATGATCAGTAATTTTATTCCTTGCAAGATGAGTACATTTTAACATGATTGTAACACATATAGACTGGAGATATGTCGTGTCGTTCAGCCTGCGTCAGCTTCTATTTAACTGGTAGGCTTGTACGTGCTTAGTATCTTTATTACTACAGACTAGTAAAATAGATATAAGACATCAGTTTCATAATATCAAAACAAGCAGCCGTGTGTGTGTGTGTGTGTGTGTGTGTGCGTGTGTGTGCGCGTGTGTGTGTGTACTAATGTACGAACGTATGTGCGTGCGTACGTACCTGGGAGTTGGGGTAATCATGGACGGCTGGCTGTATGTATGTATGTATGTATGTATGTATGTATGTATGTATGTATGTATGTATGTATGTATGTATGTGTGTGTGTGTGTGTGTGTGTGTGTGCGCGTGTTCGTCTTTGGACTAGATTCATGTCAATCTTTCCATATTAATTTACGCTTTATGTTATTAGATTGGGTTTACCATATTGGTTAAAGTAGACGTCGATAACTACATATCAAGCTATAGACATTTATTATTTCATTCTGACCAAACTTCCAGTCGAATTGTATGAATGTAAATAAAAGTTGCGTGCCCATCTGCAAATATTGTAGGAGACTTGTATTTTTATCTATGAACCAATACGAGAAATTTAATTGAGTGTGTAACCATTATGTTTACTGTAGAAGGCCCTTAGCAACAAATCAGTGAGTTTACTTTGTATTATACGCGATTAGATCATATACCTTGTTCCTACTTTGAACTTGGTGAGACTTTAAAGCTTTTACCTGTCACGATTCCATCAAGACATGTTGAGTTTGACAAGACGTTGGTTTTCTGTCTTTGATGAAGACCGTAGTCGTTAGATAGTATCAGGTTTGGCTCTTAAAGTTCTAACACAAAGCATCGGGGTGATAACCTTGACATTAGTATAGGGGTTGCTAGCTACCTGAATGATTGTGTGTACATTCGATAGTGAAAGGGTTCACACCAGAATGTGTAAGTTTATCTTCATCACTAGCATTACGCGATAAGTGTTTTCATGTACGTATATGTTGACGATGTGCTATTTCCATATCTAAGATAGTGATATAGTTGATAAATCTACATACAGGTAAGCTGTCTGTACACTGAGATAATGGTTATCCGAGTCCTTATATGGGTTATATAAGTCCTTATATGGGTTATATAAGTCCTTATATGGGTTTCTAAGTCCTTATACATTTGATATCCATAATCAGACATTCTATAATTTAAAACAAAAGGCTAGAATGTTATGTAAATATATTCTGTAATTAAATAGCATAGTAAATATCACCATATTATGTTCAAAATGCACAAGGCTTGTAAAACTTACACAGGAGTCACCTAAATAAAGATAATAACTAGGATTATCAAGCAG